>NC_056738.1:373329205-373629205 GCF_019279795.1 Protopterus annectens | reverse complement strand
AGTAGTATTGTTATTTTCAAAAGTATCTGATTTGGACACTTTCTCCATGAGTCTGTTACCGACAGGATGAGAGATATGCTACAAGTCTACAACTAAGACAAGCTACATAAAGCAATAGTAACAGAGAGTACTGGGTCACATCAGAGGCTTGGGAGGTCATTGTTAAGAAGAAACCCAGAACTGTTTCATTGTTATGTAAAGCTTGGCATTAAACACCATAGTTCAGGTTATGCTATAACAGAATAACTATGTAAAGATAACCATGCGAGTAGCTAGATTACAATTCCAATCAAATATTTTACTGTACACATATTAAAAAATGTATAGATTGGCCTAAACTCTGGATTGATGTATGTCCCTTTTTTTAAGAAATAAATCTTGGGAAATGCTATTCAGAAGTGAAGAAATGTATGAGGGAATAATTTTAGTGGTACACCAGGCTGTGATTTGTTTGATGTCTATTGTCATGCAAAGTTGACTAGTTGAATCCAGCCAAACTGGAAATGTTAGACTTTAGCTCATTGAAGGAGGGGAGATGGGAGGAGTAATCTGGCCAGGAAATGAAACTTGCAAAACTGCTCTTTGTAAAAAGTATTTTTTTATATATCAGTAATTTGTTGACTCTTTTGCAAGCTTCTTTCAGAGAATGTGTAGTACATCAGTAGGAACAACATTTGTAAAACTTAGTGCAGACCAGTTAATGACACATGATCTACAGACTCTTAAACATGGCAGTTTTTTTTCAGGCGTTCCATTCTCAGTGAATGGAAGTCTAGTCTGTCAACAAATGGTAAGGCTACCTGCTCTCAGAATCTGTGCTCTCATAGTGCATTGTGGGACAGATTTAGCTTTCCAAAGAAATCAGGATGTCTGTCTCCATAATGGCAGAGAAGGATAAAAAAAATGAAATTTGGAATGAGTACTTATTTTGCTATAGGCAGCTTTGGGAGGTGCTGTAATTCATGGCAGGATAAACAATGTACGTTTTTTTCATCACTTGTCCATAGTGGTCCTTTAAGGCTAAAATTGAATCCCTCTCTTTATTCACATTTTAAAATGCCCTCTTTTCAGTGGAACAGACCATCAGTTAAACATGTAAATGCAGTACTTCATATGAAGAAGCCTGGGGCATCACTCACAGGTAACTAGATTTGAGATTGTTCTACTGCTTTCATTTGCCTTATCTTACCAAAAGACCAAAGATCTCTCAAGAGGTCACTCCTTCTTAATATTCATACTAAATTTAAGGAATTAACTTTTGGAGTCACTTCAAAGCAAACTCACCTTCTCCCCCAAATATTTATTTATTTATATGAAGTTTGTTAACCAGGAAAGTCCATTGGGCCAAGGTGAGCCCTTTTTCAATGGAGGCCCGGGGATAAAACTCCATGTGAATACATATACATACAGACAAGTACAAATATAAAAATATAAATATAAAAAACAATATCACATAACATTGGATCAAAATTAATAGAAAGTGTTATGAATATAAAATCAGCAGGATTAATACAATTATATGTGACAGAATAACATTTTGTGTAGTATTAAAGGTAAATGTGTTATAGTTTATGTTTTATTGAGGAGAGAGAGGGAGAGTAAAGGGGAGGGGCGAGGGTAGGATGTGTTGGTGTTAGGTTGAGTTTAGATAAGGTATACATGATGGAAGTGTAAGCATAGCAAAAAGTTTAGGAAGGGTGGGAACAGGAGCATTTGCATTTGGAATAGCGATGAGGTTGAAGTAAGGTTTTGAAAGTAATGGGTTTCTGGGATGTTCGAATGAGGGGAGGAAGTGAATTCCATTTCCTTGCTCGGGAGAAAGACAGAAGGAGTTCACCAGGGGGTGCATAATGGCGTATACACTTCGAGTAGGTTTTGATTGTTAGACCTGAGGGATCAGTCAGGAAGATGCATGGTAAAAGTAGAAGACAGAGAAGTGCAATGCGAGGCCTTAAAGATGAGTTTGTAGGCAGTGGAAAGTGGAATATAAGAAAGATAATTGGGGAGCTCTAGCCAGTTTAAGGACTGTAAAGAGTCGCAGTGATGAGAGGAAGATTTGGAGCCTGTAGCAAATTTTGCAATTTTGTTGTAGCAGGATACCAGTTTAGATTTGAGGGTGGCTTGTAGATTGGTAAGGATGGGAGTACCATACATGAGGGAGGGGAGAAGCTAGGTAGTGGAGAGAGTAAGTTTAGAAGAAGAGGTAAGAAAATGATTGTGGCAGTAAAGCATACCAAGTTTTTGGTGGGTTTTCTTAATATTAGTTTGAAGGTGAATATCGAACTTAAGTTGTTCGTCAATAATGATTCCTAGAAGCTTGGTATGGGAGACTAATTAAATAGGTGTCATATTTTGGCTTGTTATTGAGAAGGCGTTTTTGTCTATTATAGTGTTTTTAGTTGGGGTGAATATCATAATATTGGATTTATAGGTATTAAGGACTAGGTGGTTGTTAAACATCTAAGCTTTGGTGCTGGTAAAGGCTGCCTGAGCAGCTTGCAGGAGAGTGGGGAGAGATTTAGCAGAACAGATCATCATAGAATCGTCGGCATATTGGATGAGTTAGGTATTAGAGATACAAAGATGGAAGTCATTTATGAAGATGCTAAAAAGTAAAGGGCCCAGTATTAAGCCTTGAGGGACACCTGTGAGGTTGTCTAGGTAGGAGGAAGTACACATTCCATTTAATGGCCTGTTGTCTGTTTGAGAGGTAACTGGTAAACCAATTGATGGTTGCAGAGGAGAGATTAAGGTGTTAAGAGTTTAGAAAGTAGTAAGGTATGGGAAATGGTATCGAAAGCCTTGGATAAGTCTAAGAAAGGGGAGGATACTATGTTACCAGAGTCACATTTGTGGTTGATATTGTCAAGGAATGATAGAAGACCAGTGGTGGTACTATGACCGGGTCTAAAGCCGTGCTGTGTTGGGGTGAGGAGGTGATTGTCAAGAAGGTAAAGTAGGAGTTGCAGGTGAATGCATTTTTCAAGTATTTCTGAGATGGGGAGAGGATGGGTATGGGGCGGAAGTTGAAGATGTCACAATTGTTGCCTCCTTTATGTAAGGGAATGATGAAGGCTTTTTTCCAGAGAAGGAGCACATAGGATTCTTGGATGGAATGATTAATTAATATGCAGATGGGGAGAGCAATGGCCTCAGCAGCTATCTTGAGAAAGTTGGAAGGTATGTTATCTGGATCATTGGAACAAGGTTTTAGTTTATTAAGGAGTTAGTAGAACTAGTCAAACCACTCCTTGATATTTACTTATGATCGAGTCATCTGTAAATATGGTCCAATGCTATATTATAGCTGTCCCAATGCAATGGAAAGATATCAAGACATTAATATATAGGGTCAGACTTAAGCAGTAAACATGGGAGGAGGGCAGGGGAATGGGTAGGGAATTTAAAAGAAAAAAAAAGACAGGATGGAACTGGAGATGGCCAAGCCCCCACAATGCCCTTTGGATCCACAATATACCCCAGTGAAGCAAGATAGGGGGAGGATAGAATAAAAGCTGTAGACCCAGAATGAACATGGAACACTGGGGGTCAGGCCAGTAAAATTATATCCCAAGCAGGACCAAAAAAAATAATGAAACATATAGGCAGCTTATGCAAGAGGATCAAGTTATTCTTATCTTACAAGCTGGCAAAACTACTTCCTTCTCAAAGTTTATATATGCAGACTACCCTTCATGCTATTGTTCACTATTACTGATTGAAAGAGATCTTCATGATTATATTTCTCTTAGTTCTGATAGTGAATATCTGTTATTTCACTGTAAAGCTATTTCATTATTTTCAAATAGAGTAAGAGCCCAGGCTTATTTAGTAACATCATTTTATTAATAATGATGGAAATAGATAGCTTCCTTCTTTAATAATATCATAAAATCCTTGCAGATGTGACCTGTTTTTTTTTTTAATTCCACGACAACTGCATTCTGAGCCTTCATATTCTGACAGACCATAAAAGTGCCTTGTATTTACACTCTTAGCCACCAAACACAAACCAATAAATTCAATCTCACTATACCTACCTTCAATTTATATCAAGAACTGTGCAAGATTTCTGCTGATAAATGCCAGTCCTCTGGAAGATGCAGTAAATTCTCCATGGGAAGATGCCTCCTGAAGATAACTGCCTACTTTGTAAAGTCCCAGTTATCAATTTGATTTATCTGGGTAGGAAAATATATAGCTGGAATGGACTCAATGGATACTTTTGCACATTTGAATGGTCACCAATTACAAGGTGTTTATTATGTGTAGGGACTTTGGATGCCAAGAAATTTGCCTCAAGAGTGAAGAGGTTATGATTGGAAACCTGATCATAATTCTTTGAATTGCATGGAGTTTTATCTACTCCATGTACTATTAGTTACAGTAAAAAAAAAGCTAGGCATTTTGCTGGCTTTCAAAGACATAGAGCACTTAGCCACTTAGTGAGTGCTGTTAGAAAGTCAGGATTACACAGTCCCCTTACATTTTCACTCACCTTGCCATGCCTCCAAACTGCCCAGATTTTCACAGAATGTCCAAATTTTTGCATCATTTGTTTGGTCTGTTCCTCATAAAATGGGTGTTTTTTGGACAAATTACTGCGTACTGAAGTCAGTAAATAATGACACAAATTTAATTTCAGACCTTGTATCCATCAGAAAATACAAGCAAGCATTACAAAAGAAAATACAGGCAAGAATACCTCCTGTTATTCTAGTAACATTCCAAGTTTATAACAGGAAGTCTGCGACACATCAGTGATGGAAAACAGGCAGAAACCAATGTTTTATTCTTCTGCTGGCATTTGCTGGTCAGTACTGTCAGATTTTAGCTTAACCCAAGACCTGACCTTAATAACTTAAGCAGGTGGTTCTTAACATTTGTTAAGATTGAATTTTATGCCACTGTAGTGCTTAACTATTTGTCATTTTTCCAAACACCCGAGTGTGATCACCACACTCCATATGGTGCAAAGATGATCTCTTCACAATTACCATATGATTTACATCATCCCAGGGAATTCACTGGCTCATTTTAAGTCTTGTCTTTTAGAATTAACCTAAGATAATCACTTTTGGAAGAACCCAAAAGTAATTTTTTTCAGAAACTATGGGGTGTTGTAAACGCCAGAAGGCAAAATAACTGAAATTTAGAATGCCTGCTTTGCACATAAATGTGTAGAAGTCTGTTCTCGAAGTAGATAGAAATCAGCCCTGGGTCCCATATTGGTACACTGCATTCTACATTTAAGAAAGGCATATACAAAGAAGTAGGATATTGAAGGAGCTAGCAAAATTGGTCTGTTTTCTCTTGCCTAAATTCTTACTTATTCAATCCTATACCTCTGTAATTTTTCTGCACTGGGCCAAATCTCCTCTTTTCCCCCCTTCATGCACATGACTGATTTATTTTTAATCTCTAGTGATTAACACACTTCTATAACAATTCATGTTACTGGTAACACTTCTCTCCCATGATTTCACACTGCCTGTGTTAATACATATGTTTTTTTGGAGCTTGATTAAGTTGTTATTAAACAAGCTACAAATACTGAGTTTATTATTATTATTATTATTATTATTATTATTATTATTAAAAATGTACAGACACTGATGTTTCTGATAATTCTCCCTCATGGAAGCAACACTGCTGCACTATTCCTTTCATTTATCATGATGTTACTGTCGACAGCCCATTAAGATATGACTTATCAAACAAGAAAATATTTACAGCCTCTAGTATACCCTGTCCTTCAATTACTCATCCTAAGTTTGTTTAGTTGTTTCAGAAATCGAGGTGTTTAAATTTTGTTTTATGTTAAACTTTAGTTGAGCACAATATCACCTCAGTTTTTCTCTTTACCTTACCTAACTACATTTCCCTGATCTCTTTGTTGAAAAATGTAATACAGTAGCATTCTAAATAAATTAATGCTTATTTCAAACCCAAAGAAGGAGGTGTCTCTGATAATACAGATTCACAAAGGTGAAATGAAATGGATTTTAGCTGGTCAACATTTCAGAAACATATTTCAGCCCTGGTGTTTTTGTTCTTTTATTTAGATAGGTGTATGCTCATATCACATTTAGTTGACATAGTTACCCCATACTGTTAACAGTGTTTTACATAGGAGCTGTAAAGTTCTTTATCTTCTAGCTAAGGAATATGGCCCAGTTTAACTCATTACAGCTGAGTGACGTCTCCAGGAGTTTTTGCAGCTACCTCCTACTGTGCCTCTAGGCGTCAAATATTGCCTGTTCATATTTGCATTAATAATTCCAAAACCATGTTACATACAAGGTATCAGAATATTGCATCTTGAAGCATATATGATGGCAAACACAATTGTATTGATATATGACCTCTGTCAATGAACATTTGTTAGAACTGTAAGGTGATCTCTTCATATTTTAAAGGCTGAAGCCACACCCACTGGGAGTTAAAGGTATACACTCAAAAGAGCTCTATTGGAGGGAATTAGTTAAGAAAGTGTCCCAGCCAATGTAGTTTATCTTTTACTAAAAAAAATTAACTTTCATTTTTGTTACCAGTCTGAAACTACTTGTAAACAACTTAAATAGAAGTGCTTCCTTTTTCGTATCAGGTATTTATGCTACTCATTTCTTTAAATATTATTTTAATTTGATTTAACAACCATACAATCACCTAGCTGTCATATCAGTTGGTGTACATATGCTTTACTCTATGTACTTCATGCTTGCTGCTTATGTAGTGCATTATTTAATACTGACTGCAGTCTTCTTCCTCTCCACATTCATACATAGATTATAATTCTACACAAAAACTGATACATACAGAAAAATATACTGCATATTTAATACATTATCCTGCTTTTATCCCAGGCTGTATATGAAAATACATTTTTGGACCAGTCACCCCCTTCTTGTTATTAAAAGAAAAAAAAAATTAGAAAATTGCAGTAATCCATTAGTTTTGAATGTTGTTTGAAAACTGATGCAACAAACTGAGCATTGAGAAATAATACAAAGTTTAAGGATCTTATTTTATTTATTTGCTTATTTATTTATTTTTACCTTTGCTTACCAAAGTACTGCATAGACTCAAAGTGGGAAGAGGCTGAACCGCACTAGCAGCAAAGTAAGCAAAATAGTACATTTATAATATATAAACTAGGGAAAACAAACTGTATCACTGATCAACCACAAATTACATTGCAACTTGCATTCAGCCAGTTAATCAAAATGTGCTTTTCTATGAATTATAACTGCACTGACAAGGTGTCCTTTACTTCTAATACTTCTGATATGTATTGACCCTGGAGTTGGTTTTTATGTCTAGATTGCAGAGTTCTCTGCATCAGAGATGTGGAGTTCTTTGCTTTTTTTTAAGAAAGAAATTCCTTAAAATTTGTTGGTGAGTTCAGTTGTTTTAAAAGGGCTGTATTTTCTAAAACTACTTATTTTGATTAATTTTACAGATCAAAAACAGGCACAAAATAAACATTATTTCTTGGAACTGAAACAGAAAGGGCAAACTGAAATACACATAAATATACGAATGAATGGGTGGGAGGGTGGTGTAATGGTTAAGGTGTTTACCTTAGAATCACAAGGTACAGGGTTTGATTCTCACAGGGGGTAATTGGCTAGGCTTAAAAATGGTCCATGAGGGCAGCTAGCCTACTAATAATCTATGAATCTATGGATGAATGAATGGAGGCAACAGTGAACTGGGGATTATCAGCTTGGGACATCCAACAGTAGGACTGATCAACTTATATGAAGAGTAGCCAATATATAGGTTAACCTTCCAACACTAGCTGCAAAAATCAAACATTGTTCTGTCTTTCATTGTTACAGCCAAACATTGCCACAAAAAAGTACAATAAAATTATAAAAAACAAATAAAGACAGCAGTCCAGCAGTTTGATACATATATCTCCACATGGTCTGATCTGTTTGGGTGCACTTAATGCCACACAAATAGCTAAAAGGAGGAAAACCTACATTCTTTCCATAATTGTAATTCCATGCTAGTAAAGGAAATGCAGGGACATATTAACTGTGAGTGCAAAAACTGGCATTGCTGAGACAGACTTAGGCAGGACTCACAGGACAGTTTTATTCTGGTTCTTAAAGCAGGCAAAATAGCAGAACAAATCACGGCTACCAGTGCCAGGTTTAGAGTTACCACCTTCTCAAATGGCAACAGCTGGACAACCTTTTATGCAGGCATGAGTTTTTGCTTAACATACCATACCCAAAAACCAGCACAAAAGACTAGACTTCACATTTATGCTGAAACAGAAGTTCACAGTTGTAGAATTTGATTGTTACTTTAGTTTCATAAAATATTAAGATATGTCAGATACAGACTAATTGTTTAATGCAATTATCAGGGGAAAGTCTTGAAGCTTTTCTTATCCAAAAAAATCTCAGAACATTTGCCATTTTCATGTTTTTTTACAGGATGTAAATGTCCAGTTAGAATCTATCCTGTATAACAGGGATAGATGGTATCCCTGCATTGTCCAGTTAGAATCTATCCTGTATAACAGGGATAGATGGTATCCCTGCATGGATTAAGGTGCTAGATGAGGTCTTATAATATACCAGCTGTTGAACGTCAAGCTTGCACACATTTATACCTTCAATGGCGCTTGCTGTACTGGGCATCAAAACTGCCTTCTGTGGTGCTGCAGCAGCCCGTCTGCTGTTGGATGACTTAACATGAAAGCTTCTAGTAGACTAGTCTCTGGAGATGGATCCCCTTCAGAAGCTCTAAGTTTCAAAACTTCAAACTTCAAATGGCCAAGACCATAAGATCGAAGTTTTGAAACTTCAAATGTTTTGAATGGAGATCATCATACAGCACAGAACAGGAAATTTACCAATTTTCTCACTGTGGTGCAATGTCGGAGTTGGTATATTTATTTAGCAGGGGGTGTGGGGGGTGCAGGTGGGCAAGCCCTCCTGCAAAAATGTAAAAAAAAAAAAATTGTTTATATTTTTTTAATTACTTTTTCGAAGTTTCAGAACTTCGATCTTATGGTCTCAGCCATTTGAATTTCAAAGTTTTGAAATTTCAAGCTTCTGAAGTAGATCCCTGGAGATACATATGTGAAGATTTCCAGTTAAGATGAGGGTAGAGAGGAGCTCTGACAGAAGCCATCATCTGCATCTTCCTTCAGGTATATCTATCATTATATCAGGGAGTGCTCAGTCTAGGGTAAGAACTTCTGCTGCTTAATGTATATAATATCTAAAATATAAGGCAGTAACTCAGTGTCGTATAACAAGACCCTCCCTTTTTACTTACTGCTACTTTCATAACATGAACTAGTAGAAATGAACAAGACTGTGTGGACCATATTTGTTTCTAAATGCTTCCTAGGGATTTTTTCATTCAGTAAATGTAAAAAAATTAATTTAAGTACTTAACATATAAATAATGCATGCAAAGAACATTGTACATGTAGTTAGCTGTTTATTAATTTATTTTTCTTTTTATATAATGTTAATGTTACTTGGACAAGAAAAAGAACAATGATGACTATATGCTATGTCATAACAACAGCGATGATAACAATGACAACAATATGTCATAACAACAACAGCGATAATAACAATGACAATATGTCATAACAACAACAGCGATAATAATGACAACAATATAATTTACTTTCCTTGGAAAGTCCACAGCACTTTCCTTTACTCACGTGTTAAAATTCAGCTTTATAATATAATAAAAACTGAATCCTGCATAACCCTGGCTCTATTAAAACATCAGCTCTTCTGGCCTGAAGTCCCTGTATCATGCGTCCTGTACCTTTACTGCTGCTTCTTTCTTCTGCATACCTGTCACACTTTCTGCTAATGGACTCCCTCCCTCCTCATATGTTTTGACTAATGTTCATGCTCTTTTCTATTGAAAACCTCTGTCCCTCGATTCCTCACCTCGGTTCACTCTAGATTCAGAAAGCATTACAAGTTGATTCTCTTTAATTACCTGTTGTAACTGATTCTGACCTCTAGCCTTAGATATGAGCCTGGAGCACTTCATCTTTTTTCTAATGTCACCTGCTCTCTTAGTTTATCTGTCCAGGGTTTTCAATTCAGTACAAGTCCCACTGTGTGTAGCTGTCAGACACTAATGCCAGTTAATTCTGTTATTGCTAAATAGGACATTTTGAAGTAGTTCACTTCAGTAATGTCATTTCTCCTCAGATATCTATGTTTGAATGACTGTGTGTGTGTGTGTGTGTGTGTGTGTGTGTGTGTGTGTGTGTGTGTGTGTGTGTGTGTGTGTGTGTATTTTTGTAAGAAGGACAGAGAGACTGGGAAATATTAGCCTATTCCTTGCATTGCATTCACATGAAATGTGTGAGAGAATGCTCAAAAGCACATTCTGCACTTCCTGCACATGTTCCATTACAGCAATAATTACACTTCGTATATCAGCTTAATGAAAAAAATCATTATCTGTATCCAATTATTATTTTTAGATATGATTTTGGATGGGGACAGAAAATGATAAATGGAATTCTGTGTCCTAGTAATAATTTAAAAATACTTTCATTGCCATATGCATGCCATAATATAATGCCATGGTATGACAGTTAGAAATGAGTGGCTTGTAAATATATAGTTGCAATGGCATTTAATTACAAAACAAATTTCTTTGTAATATTTAAGTAGAAGGCTTTCCTATGGCTCTGTATTGTAATTGCCGTACTCTTAGGTGTGAAACCTGGTAAAACGAGAACACTTCTGAAAATACAGGTGACTAGCAAATTTTGAACATAGCTGTTCTCATTTAAAGGTTTTTATTCCTTTGTAGAAGGACAAGTCTCCCCCTGGACCCATGAATATGGGGGGTGTAAATATCCATTTCCCCCAAAGTTGTAATGCCAACTTCAACATTAGCATGTATTGGTCAAAAGAGAATATTCCTAGAAATGGCAGTCTTGGAGTTAATATATCTAAGTCTGAATTTTTGATAATTCAGTCTCACTGTTCTGGGACTCACAATAAGAAGTCTCAGAATATGAGATGGTTACCTCTCTTTGTAACTTGTCAAGTGCAAACTGCATGAGATTCCAGCTGGATGAGTTCAGCTCACTGATGCCGAATCACCAGTCTCTGATTTCCAATAGGATATCTTTTTCCTTGTGGCTTATGAGTGATTTCATAGAGTACAATGGATTTATTTGCTTTCACAGTCTGTCCTTTACTTCATATTTGTTGGACTGGGGAGTTGGCATACCTCACCACTGCCCAGAATTTTGCAAAATGTTCAGATTTTTGCTAAATATTGTTGGTTTGTTCCTCATAAAATTAAGTTTTTCTGGCAAATCTTTGAAGAGTGAAATCACTAAACAATGGCAGTCATTTGAGTTTCAAATGTTACATTCTTAAAAAAGTGAGTTCTAATAAAAGCCTGTTATTCTATCAACTTTCTAAGTTTATAAGAACAATATTTGAAATCTGTTCCTGAGTTTGGGCTTTGTTTGCCTATTATTTTTGGATTGCCAAGAATTCTTGCACACAGAGGTTGAGAGGTGTTGATATATAATTGGATAAGAGGCTTTGCCTCCCCCCCAACATGATGACAAAAACACTTACATTTAAGTTTTCCATCAGGCTTAATCCTTCACCAGCTATTCTCATTGAGTTGTATGTTAAAGAGTCAGAGTAGAGGCAGTGCAAAATCACTCTTAACAAATCCCTTATCAGATACAAAGAACATCACATGTTACATTCCTGCTGTTCAGCTGTATAATAAACATTGATTAGCAAAGATATTTTCTCTTATGTAACTGCGTAAAAAATATTGCACATGTCTATGAAACCTGCAAAGTTTTTAAATCTTCAAGAATGGCATGTCTTCTTGAGCAGAGGGTGCTTAACTGGTCTCCATTTCTGAAGATAGCAGTGAAGTTTGGGACAGACAAATTTGTCACGGGATGACCTTAGTATGAATAGAGTGGTGGGGGGGAGCTGGATGTAGGAAGATAGCTAAGTTAGGTAGTGTGGCAAGGGAGTGGGTAGGAAAGAGTTAATTAAGTTGGGAGCTGAGGGATGAAGTGAGGTAAGGCGTAGGGGTGGGGCTTAGGGGGTTTTGTAGGGGAAACTGGTATGAGTAAGCACATTTTGCTGTGGTCTTGTTGAAGCAGGATCACATCCTGATGACCTGAGGTGTTAGTAAGGTAGGCCTTGGGTAGTGCTAGACGGTGAGGTGAGTACAGTATGGGTTTTATATATATATATATATATATATATATATATATATATATATATATATATTATTTATTTTTTTATTGCAGATTATGGTGTGTTGATGAAAAGGCATATGACAGTTTTGTGTAGATATGTAGTGTAGACATATTACAGGGGGTAGTTTAGGGAGATCAGTGTTTTTAATTTCTTGTAGGTTATTAGTTTTGAGTTTTCATGGTTTCTTTTTTTCCTGTACTTGTGTCCATGGTGGTTTAATGGTTATTCGTCTACTTATAGGTCTTCTTTCTTCTTAATTGGGTTCCCTGGTAGTTTAGCAGCGTATTCGTCTAGGCTTGTGCGTTTTCTTGTCATTTTGCTGATTTTACGTTGTTCCATGGTGGTCTAGTGGATTTTTACTTGGTTGCTGCGGTTTTTGATAGCTGTTTGTTTTCCTGGTGGCATAGCGGTTATTCACAGGCTTGTACTGTCGGTTGCGGCCGTGTGCACAATCGCAGCAGTGCTAGGGTGGCCACCTGTATAAAAAAAAAAAAAAAAGATTAAAGGAATGGAATGGAGTGAAAATGGCTTGGCTTGATGGTGTGCAGAGGAGAGTGTCACTTGTTTGGGTTTGTTGGCTTGGTTGCTGGTTGTCTCCTTGAGTGCAGCTGGTAAGTGCTGATGTTGGGGGGTTGGGGTTGGTAATGGTTGGTTTCTGTTCCCTGGTGGCTGTGGTGTCTGTGTAGGGTTTGCGTGGATGGTTTTTGCTGGTGGTTAGTGTCGGCTTTGTGGGGTTTGTGTGGATGGTTTTGTTTCCCTGATGGCTAGTGCCTGCTTTCTGGAGTTTGTGTGGATGGTTTCATTTCCCTGGTGGCTAGTGGCAGCTTTGAGAGGTTTGTGTGGATGGCTTTGTTTCCCTGGTGGCTAGTGGTAGCTTTGTGGGGTTTGTGTGGATGGTTTCATTTCCCTGGTGGCTAGTGGCAGCTTTGTGGAGTTTGTGTGGATGGTTTTGTTTCCTTGGTGGCTATTGGTATGTCCCTGGGACCTGAGGAAGTGTGCCTGTGTCGTTGGATGTTGTATCCCTGGTGGTTAGTGGTTCCTGGGCTGAAAGTAAGCCATTGCAACTTTTTGTGGTTGAGCGGATAGTGTGCGCATGTGTGGTAACATCGGCAATCAAGGATTGCCTTTCTTAGTGGGTGTGTGTCAGATGATGGGCAGCTGGATTGTAGGCAACATAGGTGACTAGATTTATTATCATAAATAGTATTATAACAAATAAAAAATAAATGAATAGTAAATAAATAATAGATTATAGATGTCATAGACAAAGGTGACTGACAACTAGCTGTTAGATGCATGGGGTTGCAGTTTGACATGCAGAGGTGCATGGCTCAAGTCCCAAGACAGCCAACTTAGGTTAGAGTGTATTTGCATTTTTTTTTTCTCTGACTAGGGCCTGGGCTGATTTAGAGCAGGTAGATAGGGGGGATTAGTTCTTCGAGAGTAGGGGTTTAGGAGATAGGTGATAGGCATAAGGATTTTTAGGAATTATGTGTTCTATTTGTCTGCAGGTACTGGTTGGTGCTAGCAAGCATTTCTTTAAGGGTTGTTTTAACAACAATTTCTCTTTTGTTTCTTTAGGTTATCATGGCTGAACAGTTAAGACAGAGGTGGGCCAGTACTGTGGTACAGGCTGAGGACCTCTTCAAGGACATTTCTACTGAAGTTTAATTAACTAGTGCCCAGGATCTAAAAACTCGATGGAAGAGGCAGACGGTGGCTACAACCAGGTGGGCGAGGGCGAAGACAGTCAGACAGTCAGCATCGGATGATGTGGCAATGGAGGTTGGAATGCCGCTGGTGGCCCCTTCATCTTCTGCAGGTAATTCTTTATCAGGTCTGATGGGGAGTGAGGAGATAGCAGCAGCTATGGGAGGGGCACCAAGGTGCAGTGAGCGGGTCCAAGGTGACCTAGGAGGTAGGAGTTTAGAGGCTTTGGTTGATTGTGAGGGTTTTTTTTGATAATACTCTATCATTACTTGATCCAGATTTGGGGTCTGACTTTGATATTGTGGGGTCTGCTTTTGGGTCACTGCCAGGGGATTGGTTGGTGACACTGGCCTTACATCAGGAAGGGGCTCCCATTGTTTTGACTCCCCACATATCTTTGGTGGTGGAGGAGAAGATTTGGAAAGGAGAATATGTTGATATATTTGAATTGCTTGATGCTGATGAGGTTCAACGGTTGACAGAGGCAATGTCAGCTAATGGGAAGCAACTTTTGGCGGCATTGGCAGCCATAGGTCGCAGAAGGGTAGGTAGGTTTTGGGCCAGGTCATGGGCTAATTGGGTCCTTGGTTTTGTATACTACATGGCGGTTTGGTTGGAGAGGGATACTTCGCTGGCTCTTCCACTTTTGGCCTATTTTTTGACTATCAGGGAAGCACAGAGGCTGCGACCAGGCTATGCATGGTTTTGGTATGATCAGAAGTTTTGTAAGCGGAAGGCGGTGGATAAATCCATGCCGTGGGAGGTTAGACACCCGGACATTTGGCTTTCTACCATGATGGACACTGGTGTATGGAGTAGTAGATTGGCTCAGCCATCGGAGGGAGGTGCTGGGATATGTTGGGCTTTTAATGCAGGGAAGTGCTCTTGGGTATGTTGTAAATTTTCCCATATTTGCTCTAAGTGTATGGGAGCTCATGCTGTTACATAATGTGGGGGGTGGGAATCCTGTTGGGGGCAGATGTCTTATTCTGCAGGTCCTAGAGGTTGGGTTGGTTCTCGCCTGGCATGGATAGGTGGACGAGGCCGAGGTAATTTTCGGGGGCAAAGGGTGGGAGTTAGGTGGCAACCAGGGGATTCATTCCCCTATTAAGGTCCAGATTTTGGAGTCGTTCCTGGCCCATTATCTGCTGCCAAGTGTGGCAGAGGATTTAATTGAGGGTTTTTCAAGGGGTTTTTCAATTAAGTCCACGTTAGTGGGGGACGGTATGGTGGGAAAAAACTTGAAGTCTGTAAGAGGGAGGTGGGGGATTTTGCAGGAGTTGATTGACAAGGAGTGTCAGGCAGGGAGATTGTTGGGTCAATTTAGTTGTCCTTCTTTTTCTAACTTTAAAGTGTCACCGTTAGGTTTGGTTCCTAAGAAAAAGCAAGGTGAATTTCATTTGATTCATCATTTGTCATACCCTGGGGGTAAGTCTGTGAATGACTTCACACCCAGTGCAGAGGTTAAGGTCACATATTCATCTTTGGATGATGTGGTCAGAATTATCAGGAGTTTAGAGGATCCCTGGTTAGTTAAAGTAGATATTGAGTCGGCTTTTCATTTGTTGGCGGTGCTGGAGGAGGATTGGCCTATGTTGGGCATGGTGGTTGGGGAAAAATTTTATTCTGACACTGCCATGACTATGGGGTGTGCAGTGGCATGTTCCACTTTTGAAAAGTTTAGCTCAGCACTCCATTGGATTTGGCAGCAGATGGTGGAGGATCAGCAAGCAGTTCACTATTTAGATGATTTTTTGTTGGTAGGTGATGGCCGAGATAAGGCACAGGCAGCTTTGTGTGAGTTTGTGAGGATGTGTGAGTCTCTTGGAGTTCCTTTGGCTAAGCATAAGTTGGAGAGCCCTGCAAAGGTGTTGGAATTTTTGGGCTTGACAGTAGATGCAGGACAAGGTCTGTTTTGTTTACCGTAGGAGAACTTGGTTCAGCTGCAGGAGAAAATCTGTTGGGTGAAGTCCAAGTTTCGGGTGCGAGAGGCTACGGAATTGTTGTGTTTGATGAATTTCGCTTGTAGGACTGTGCATCTGGGGCACACGTTTTACCAGTCTGTAGCATTTCTTTTGAAAGGATGGAGGAGTAAGCATCACAGAGTGTGGGTCACTAAGCTAGTGCAAGAGGATTTAGAGTTGTGGATGAAATTTTTGGAACAGTTTAATGGGATTTCATTCTAGCAGTCGGATCGAAAAAAGTTTGTTTCAACTACATATTGTACTTATTTTACTGCCTGCAATTTAACAAAGTTGTTTTTGTGTTTAAATTACCCGTTTAACTGTTGTAGGCTACACACTCAAGTGTGATGGCCATTTCTGTGCATTTAAAGTGTTTTTTGATTGTATCTGCTTTATTTTCTGAAAAAAACAAAAAAAAACTAAAAAATATATACTTGTTTACCAGCCTTTCTAAGCTAGTATAGTCCAGTTTTCAGGTTAGTGCTGAATTTAGGGCTATGTTACAAGTTTCTTTGTTTGCCCATACCTTACTTGGATAGAAGGAAGTTTCTCTGTTCACTGTGAGAGAGGGAGGTTTGAGCAGCCTATCTGTCCCTGGAGGAGTGGTTTCAGCCTAGAAATTAATAATTTATTGGCCATTTTGGGCTAATTTCTATATCTTTCATTTCCCTGCTATAAAACCCACATTTGCAATTTTTTTGCGCTAGTATAGAGCTCTGCAAGCTCCTGCCTGGTGCCCTGTAGAGTTCTACAGCAGCAGAGAGACAAAATAGAGACTTTGGAGTGATTAAGTATAATTTTTCTGCATTTTCTTGCTGCCTTTAGCTAATTCTGCCTATAACGCCATTTTTCTAGAGTTTCTGTGATTTAAAAAGCTTGTTTCAGCTACATATTGTACTTATTTTACTGCCTGCACTTTAACAAAGTCGTTTTTGTGTTTAAATTACCTGTTTAACTGTTGTAGGCTGCACACTCAAATGTGATAGCCATTTCTGTGCATTTAAAGTGTTTTTTGATTGTATCTGCTTTATTTTCTGAAAAAAAAAAACAAAAAAAATACTTGTTTTCCCACCTTTCTAAGCTAGTATAGTCCAGTTTTCAGGTTAGTGCTGAATTCAGGGTTGTGTTACAAGTGTCTGTGTTTGCCCATGCCTTACATGGATAGAAGGAAGTTTCTCTGTTCACTGTGAGAGAGGTAGCATTGAGCAGCCTATCTGTCCCTGGAGGAGTGGTTTCAGCCCAGAAATTAGTAGTCTATTGGCCATTTTGGGCTAATTTCTATCTCTTTCATTTCCCTGCTATAAAACCCGCATTTGCGTGGTTTTGCAAGCCGGGCAGTGCTGGTTAGCCAGGGTATAACTATTCCTCACTCCACAAAGTCTACTCTTCAATTTTTCCCTTGGAACTAGACAAACTTTCAACTCAAGCACTCAAACAATTCACTTCTCTTCCCGGCACTTGTTCAAAATTCATAGCAAGCACTAATAAACCTTAGCACTAGATCCCCTATACTGTAGAGAAGGACAAGCCTCTCTATTCGACCTTAACAGCCAATCAGTAAAACAATTCACTGTACCTATCCAGGCATGTACAAAGGGCAGTTTTAGGTGTACTCTCTGGTCCAAGTGGTGAATCTGGGCATTTTGAGGCAATATTACAATTGCCTTATGTACACAGACAACCCTCTCCTCCTTCCACCAAACACTAATACATGCGAGAGATGCAATTATACAGCCAAACTGGAGGCTAAGCTCTCTCAACCCAAGACTGGACCAGGCAGTCAAAAGGAGAAGGGAATTACTTGCATCACACCACTAGTCTCACATAGACCTATGAAACCAGCACCGGCAAAAAACACACATAAATACATGAAAACATACTCAGAGGCTCTAAATAAAAATCTGCAAAAGCAACAGAGACCTCCAAAGCAGACATCCAAGCAACCTCCACCCCCAACACAAACCATGAAACACATACTTCACAAAACCAGTGTGCCACGCAATCACAGCCCTTAAGGCAAAATAACATACCCAACACACTAGTAATAGGGGACTCTATAGTCAGGCACACTGACGTCCCACTCACTAGGCTGAACAAGGAGAAGGTTACTGTTAGCTGCCTGTTGGGTGCCAGGATCCACCACATAACACAAGGACTCAGGTCACTCCAGAACAAGTACAAATATGACTCTGTCATTGTCCATGTTGGTGTGAATGACCTGAGCTGTACCTCCCTCGACTACATGAAAAGAGACATGGGGAAGCTCTCTGATCACGTAGCCCAGGCTGGTATGACCCTGACCCTGAATAGCATCCTGCCCTCACCAAGAATGATACCACATTATAGAGAAAAAATTATCAATTTCAACAATTTGCTAAGCTTCTGGTGTTATTCAAAGGGGATCCAGTGTCTGTCAGCCTGGGATGACATGCTCGACAAGCCACGCTGCTTTGCTAGAGACAGCTTCCACCTGTCACCCTTAGGCTTTCGAATACTGGCCAAGGCTCTTGCCATCCTCATAGTACCTTTTTTAGGCAAGGCTCAAAAGACAAACCCACCGCAATAAATAGCACAAGTAACAAAAAACTAAGGGTAATGCTACTCAATGCCAGAAGTCTAAACCTCAAAATGCACGCACTCTAGGCACTCCTCAGTATGGAGAAAATCGATATATGTACAGTAACAGAAACCTGGTTTAAGGCTTCAGAGAGCACCCCAGCACTACCAGGCTATAAGTCATACCATATATTTCGGCCACAAAACCCGAACCGAAATACAAAAGGCGGGGGAGTATACATATTCATCAAGGATACCCATACCTCCAGGTTAGTGGCACAGCACGATGCTTCAGAGATCATCCACGTACAACTAACAACGGGCAAAACTGCTATTCAAATTATAGCTTGCTACAGATCACCCACCATGTTCCAGGTCCCCCACTCTGCATTTCTGGAAACACTGCAAAACATAAAGGTCCTACCAAACACCCTGATATTGGGTGATTTCAATTACCCAAACATTAACTGGGAGAACTACTCAAGTGCAACTCCCTTGCCCAACATTTCCTAGAATTTATAAACTCAAATGCCCTGGATCAACATATTTTAGCTGGTCATCACCAACATGGGCGACTGGTGTTCCACACCAGAGGTCAACCCCTTGCTGGTTGGATCTGACCATAAACTAATCACTCTGGATATCCACATACCGCCACCACCCATGGTCAAAGAAACCACCGTGAAAATCTTTTCAAAAGCAAACTTCACATTACTTAAGACCAAGGTGGGAAGTTTCAAAGCCCCCATGCTAAAGGATAATGCTGTCCAAGCTGCAAAATCCTTTACTAATGCACTCTATGGACACCTACACGAATGCATGGATTGTGCTATCCCAAACAAAACCAAGACTCACTCCTCCAAGAAAAAGAAACCAGTCTGGTGGACCCCTGCCATAAACAAGCTATACAATAGAAGGAGGAAACTAGTACAGAAAGGAGTAAAATTCCAAGAAGGGAAGACATCCCTGATCAGTATCAGCAAGAAACTACATTCCCTCATAAAATCATCCAAGGCTAGCTTCGAAAGAAAAATTGCCATGGACTCCAAAGATGACCACAAGCCATTCTTTAGCTATGTCAAAAATCTAAGTTGCAATTCTGAGATCTGCTCAGAGTTAGCCAACATCCTGGCAGACAGGTTCAGTGCAACTTTCACCCCCCTCTCACCCCCAAAAGGGCCAATAACTATACCAGAAGAATGTAGTTCCCCTGAAATCACATACACTCAGGTTAAAAGAGCCCTCTCCAAAGTGAAAAACACAGCATCAATGGGACTGGACAGTGTCCCAGGCTATGTCCTACACAAGCTCAAAGATGAGCTAACCCCTCACCTAAACACACTGTTTAAACTCAGCCTCTCCACAGGCTACATGCCCACAGAGTGGCACACAACAATGGTTATTCTGCTCCACAAGCTGGAGCCACAACGGATCCCGGGAACTATCGCCCTATAAGCCTGACTAGCTTGGTCTGCAAAGCTATGGAGCGCATCATCGTGGATCTTATTAACAGAGACATTGGGAACCTCCAAACACTGGACCCTACCCAGTTCGGCTTTGTTAAGGAAAGATCATGCCTCCTAAATCTGGTAGATTTCTTTGAGACAGTTACCAAGGCTATAGATGAGGGAAAGGTGGTCTACACAGCCTACCTAGACCTTGCAAAGGCCTTTGACAACATTCCCCACTCAGGTATTATAGACAAGCTCACCAACCTGAACACAAACCTCTACGTCAAGAGATGGGTTGCCAACTGGCTCAAGGACAGAACCCACATGGTAAGAGTTGTGAGAGCTTGGTCTGACTCTAAACTGGCTACAAGTGGCATTCCCCAAGGCTCAGTCCTAGGACCCCTCTTGTTCAGCAAATATTTCTCAGAGGTACAGGCAAGCAGAGGAGGACTATGGCTGACCACAGACGACTGCAAACTAAGGGCTATAACTGACTGTCCAGCTGACACAGACATCCTCCAAAAGGGTCTCACTGAGACAGATACCTGGTGTCAAAACCATGGCCTCAAGCTAAATGCCAAAAAGTGCATAGTCATCCCCTTTGGAAAAAACAAAGTACCCACAAACTACCACATAGGTGGTAGCCCCCTAAATACGGACGACGTAATAAGGGATCTGGGGACCCAAGTAGATAGTAACCTCTCCTTTGATAATCACATTGCCAAAGTGGTTAGAAAATCCTTCTATGTGGCCTACCTAATCACACAAGGTTTTGCATCCAAATCGAAAGAGGTCATTGTGCCCCTCTATGTATCACTCATCAGTCCCACCATAGAGTACAATGCCCCATTTGGGATGTACCTTACAAAACACCTGCAACAACTGGAAAGACCACAGAAGTACCTCACCAAGAGGATCACTGGCCTCAAGCAGATGCCTTATGCAGCTTGACTGAAGAAACTCCAGCTGTACTCGGTTGCATACCGCCTACTCAGAGGTGATCTCTGCCTGACATACAAGGCCATGTCCAACCCAGAACTGATGGACATGCTCCACCTAAAGAAAACCATATCCCCTCGAGCCACATGCTCCAGGGATCTAAACCTCTCCAGAACAATAAATAGGATGTGCTGGAGTGATAGATTCCTGTCCCAGAGACTTCCCATGCTCTGGAACAAGATTTCAATCTACATTAGGCAGAGCTCCTCGCTAACACTCTTCAAAAGAAACCTGGATGAGTGGATGGGAAACAGAAAGTTTACCCCAGGGATCACTTCAATGGCTCTGCTGGACAGAGGCACAGGGAACTAATCTAAGGGGGCGGCGAAAGCCAACACATTCCGGCTAGACTTATAAATGACTCCGAGCAGATAGCCTAGTACCTACCTATGAACCTATGAACCTATGACTGAGTAGAGCAATGTGAGATACAGTTGCTTACTGATTCAGCTGGGGGTCTGGGCATGGGTGTTTACTTTGCAAGCCAATGGTTTTCAGCCTCTTGGCCACAGCATTGGTCAGAAGAGTGGAAACGGGATGTTGTCTTTTTGGAACTGATACTGATTTGGGTGGCTTTGGTGGTTTGCTAGGATTGTTTAAAAGGTGGGAGGGTATTTTTTTATTCGGACAATACTGCAGTGATGAGAGTGTTGCAAGTTAAGATGGCTAAATCTCCTCATTTGTTACTTGTTCTCAGGAACCTGATATTGCAAAGTTTGATGATTAACTTTTACTTCACAACCTTGCATGTGCCTGGGGTTAAGAATGAGATAGCTGACAGCTTGTCTCATTTTCAGTTTTGCAGGTTTTGGTAAGTGGCCCCAACAGCAGCATTGCATCTGGCAGTCATTCCGGAGGACATTTGGCAGATTGGTCCATAGTAATTGGCAGGTTGGTGCATCAGTCATAGGCGTGTCTACAAGAAGAGCTTATTGTATGGCTTTATTTCATTTTGACCAGTTCTTGAGGCAGTTACCGGATGAGGAGTGTCAGTGGTCAGCGGTTTTGTTGTTGTGTTACTTGGCCATGTTGAGGGAACAGGGAAGGGCAGTTAGGACAGTGAGGGTGGTGTTGGTAGCTATTGCTGCTTTCACTCATTTGGCCAGATTGCAGGATTGGTATTGGTCCTGGGTGGTGAGTCGAGTATTAAAGGGATGGGGCAGAGTTGAAGGTGGGGTCGTAGATAGGAGATGGCCAGTGATGAAGGAAATCTTAAGCAGGTTGCTACAGGGTTTAGGTAAGGTGTGTGGATCCTTGGAGGAGTATGTGGTACGGAGCACGGTTAGCATGTGGATGCATTGTGGGGCGTTTAGAGTGTCTGAGTTATTGGGTTCGTTACTATGGGAGGATGTGTTTATGTTGCCTAGGGTGGTGCACATTCAGCTCTGGTCTTCAAAGACAGATCAGAAGGGATGTGGGTCCCTGATGATATTGGAAGCGACTGAGGTAAGTTGGAAATGTCTTGTGGTGTGGGAGAAGAGATTGTGGGTGGTTCAGAGGGGTAGAGTGCAAGGTTTGGTTTTTACTTCAGTAGGTGGTAAAGGCTTGATGGGTGAGCAATTGAATTTGTTTATGAGAAGGGCTCTTTGTAGTGTTGGTTTAGAAGGGGATACGTTTTCTTCTCATTCTTTTAGGATGGGTAGGGCATCGGACTTAGCGAAAGAAGTAAGTTCTATAGAAGTCATCAAGAGGGTGGGAAGGTGGTCTTCCAATGCCTTTTTGTCTTATATTAAGTAGCTTTGTTTTTTTTAGGTAGTAGAAGGATCATCATCTTGGGTCATTCTGTGTCTTTTGGGCAGCTAAGCATGCAGCAATTAGAC
The DNA here is from genome assembly GCF_019279795.1 of Protopterus annectens. NCBI lineage: Eukaryota > Metazoa > Chordata > Ceratodontiformes > Protopteridae > Protopterus > Protopterus annectens. The sequence continues at coordinate 373,606,445 of NC_056738.1, read as the reverse complement.
GCAATGGAATGAATTTGGGGCTGGACTGTTTTTGATGGAAAGTCATCTGGCATGGTGTTAGAGAGTTGATTTGGAGCAGGATATTGCAGGTATTTATTGGGTTACAGAGTCAATGGGGGTTGCTGCAGATTTTGTTGATTCATTTAGGAGGGAATGATTTAGGTAGGGTTCCAAAAAGGCAGTTGGTTTATCACATTTGTGAGGATGTGTTAGTGTTGAGAAGGATGTATCCGTCCTTGGTTTTGATATGGTCTGAGATTATTCCCTGGTTGGTGTGGAGAGAGGCAAGGAATTTTGTGGTGGTGGAGAGGGTGCACTGCCCTTATGTTTACTATCCTATTAGTTGCAATGTTCGATATGTGTGGCTCAATAAAGTTTGATGTTTGTTATTCATTTTCATTGCAATAAAGGTTGTCAAATGTCTTTGGGTGTCTGTGTTGTTTTATTAGGACCATGACAAGTGAAGTTTGGAACAGATTAATTTGTCATAGGATGACCTTGGTATGAATATAGTGGGGGGGGGGCTGAATGTAGGAAGATAGGTACGTTAGGTAGTGTGGGTAGGGAGTGGGTAGGAAAGAGTTAATTAAGTTGGGAGCTGAGGGAGGAAGTGAGGTAAGGCATAGGGTTGGGTCTTGGGGGTTTTGTAGGGGAAACTGGCATGAGTAAGCACATTTTGGTGTAGTCTTGTTGCCCTCCCAGCCCGCCCGTTTGGTGTGGCTTGAGGGGCAGAGAAGAGGCTTGACCCTCTTCTGTCCCCCTTAGTAGGATATTTGGAATTGATGGTGGATGACCTGGAATGGCATTATGGAATTGATGATATTAAGGGGAGCGGGAATGCTGCCTTCATGATTACTATGATAAGTGAGCAAGTGGGGGACGCTGCTTATCCAAGGGTGAGCAGGTGCTCTGCCCTTATGTTTACTATCCTATTTGTTGCAATGTTAGATTTGTGTTGCTCAATAAAGTTTGATGTTTGATATTCATTTTCATTACAATAAAGGTCATCAAATGTCTTTGGGTGTCTGTGTTGTTTTCTTAGGACCGTGACAAAACAACTTTCCAGCACCATAACTATAAGGGTCTGGCTTTTTCACAAATATCAGTCAGAGAACTTTGATGACCATTTCTAATCTGAACAACTGTACAGCAACACTGCCTCTTACAATTATAATTTGCAACTAACAAAAGCTGTTTCTGCGGACAATGACCACAGCCTACTCTTATGGATACTCTTTTAACCAAACAGAATAAATAGCCTTTAATTATCTGACTAGACTCCAAGAAGTTTCTGATATGCCTATCCCTACCTTATCTTCTATTAGCCAGTTAGACAATGTTATCCTACTACCTAATTCAAGTTTGCAGTGAGAGGACTTGACTGGCATTTCCCAGCTCACTAGATTACTCACTTTAGGCTCATTCTGGTAGAAAATTTGAATTCAGCTTCCTCTTCAACTTCAATTTATTTAAATGTTTTGCACAAGGTACCTTGTACAATATAACCAACATGAATAAAAAGCATAAATCAAACAACAGCATAAGGGTTAAAACAGTGACAAACCATGAGTCCTCTTCATATGTCAAATTAAAGAGGTAGGTTTTGCTCTACAGAAGTTGGCCAATACTGTACAATCCCAAAGCCACTGATGTAGTAGGTTCCACAGATGGAATGTTTTGTAGGCAAAGGATCATGCACCAGAGGTCTCAACAATCACTCGTGGAACCACCAGCTGTCCCGGGTGGCAGTGTCAAACTACTAGTTTGGGAATATGGAAATGCTAGTTCTTTCAGCTATGAGAGGACCAAGTCATGCAAAGGCAAATACACTGACACCAGAACTTTACAGATAATCCTAAACTGAGCTGGCAGCCAGTGTAAGGCATGCAGAACACTAGTAATAATGCAGGTAATCAGAAGTATCAGTTAGTAAACTGACAGCAGAGCTGTGCATCAACTGTAGTTAATCAAGTTCAGTGTTGTGAAGCCAAGGAAAAGGGCAATAATCTAACCATGATGAGACCAAGGCAGTCTCACTAGCTCAGAAGTTAACACACTTGCCTTTAGTGCAGAAGGCACAGGGTTGTATTTCCACAAGTAGTTGGATTAATTTTCCAGTACTGACACTGCAGTGTACTATCCATCAGATGAGATGTTAAACCAAGGTCCCGTCTGTCTGAATGGTGGTAACTCAGGCAGATGTATAAGATCCTACTGCACTTATTGAAAAGAACAGGAGAAGCTCCCTGGTGCCCTGGCCAAATTTCACTTAGTCGGTGTAAGTACCATCTTGGGTTTCCTCTGAAAAGAAGCCATTGGCCTGGTGGGATAAACCAAGTCAATAAAGTGTAAAACAAAATAAAAAAGCATTAACTCTACTAAAAGATCTACATGAGATAAGAAGTGCTTTATATTAGATATGATTTACAGATGGAAACATGAGGATTTAACCGGGGATGACACATGGGCCCATAGTGTCAGCCTGTAATCTAGGATTAAATAAAGGTTATGTACTTTTTCAACAAACCTTGGATTATTCCTTTCATCAGAATTATCTTTTAATACAGCATGAGTAACACTAGTCTTAGACATGTGACATTTCTCTTTTTTCTAGGGTTACACAACCAGTATAATCTACAAATTTTGAGAAAAGTTTGTTTTAGATGATTTGGGTGGTGTTCATTTAGATATTTCTCCCTCTTTTCTTCAGTTTGACTTGGAAAACAGTAAACCCATTATAGAATACAATGCCCCATTTGGTATGTACCTCTCAAGACATATGCAACAACTGGAAAGGCCGCAGAAATACCTCACTAAAAGAATCACAGGCCTAAAGCAGATGCCCTATGCCGACTGTCTAAAAAAACTCCACCTATACTCTGTCGCATTTCATCTACTCAGAGGTGACCTCTGCTTAACATACAAGGCCATGTCAAACTCAGAGCTGTTGGACATGCTACACTTAAAGAAATCCCAGTCACTCAGAGACACACGCTCCAGGGATCTAAACCTTGTCATCACAATGAACAAAACATGCTGGAGGGATAGGTTCCTGACTCAGAAACTCCCCAGACTCTGGAATAGACTGCCCATACATATCAAGCAGAGTGTCTCTTTGGCACTCTTCAAAAGGAACCTTGATGATTGGATGGGAGATAGGAAATTCACCCTGGGGATCACGTCAGTCGCCCTGCTAGACAGGGGTCCAGGGAAGTAAATAGTGTGGAAAGAAATAGCCAGGGAATTGCTATGGCTAGGCTTGTATAGGCCCTAGGGCCGATAGCCTAGTAGCAACTTATGAACCTATGAAACAAACAGTGTGATTTTTACCTTTATTGACGATTGTCATGACGTTGCAATTACAGTAGAAGCTCTGATGCTAATAAAATTGATACCTTGTAACTTGCCATCCTTTCCATTAAGATTTATTTTTCACAGGGGTTTATTAAGGAGGGTGCACTCTGTACAGGCTGAAAGTACTAATGGAACAGCATTATAGGTCAAACTAGATGTTTTGGATTATTTCCTGAAAATGGCATGTCTGTCTGCCTGTCTATATGCTTTCCTTTACCTGACTGACTGTCTATCTATCTTTCTATCTGTTTATCCATCTTTTTCCAAACTGCTATAAACTGATGAGGTAAAGGGCAACGTGAGTTCTGTTCATGAGTTAACATCAGATGAATATGACCACCTTTTATAACTGGGGGATAGGAAAGAAGATGTAGGAAAACTTCTGATGAGGCCTTTCTGAAAATCAGAAAGGCTTTTCATACAGTACCGCCAAGAAGCTAGTGGGCAAGTTGAGCGAGCATAGCAGTGGGACCTGGAATGGTTAAGGAGGGATTATGAACTCATTAAAACGAAGACAGCTATTGGTGATGTGGTGATGGTAAATGAGTAGTTTGAGAAGACAGAGAAAGCTAGCAATGTTCTACAGTGGTCTGTGCTGGATCTGATCCTCTTTAGTGTTTTTATACCAGGCAGCATGAAAAGAGATGAAAACAAGACTTAATCTGTTCATGAACCACATCTAAAACAGAAATACTAGTGAAGACTGGAGCAACATAAGAAGGCACCTTTGAAGACTGGATGAATAGTTAACACAAGGTGACTGGGATTCAATCCAGGGAATACAGTATGAAATATTTAGGAAACAGCAACCTGTGGATAAACTATGACATTGGAGGGACAGTGCTGCAAAGCAAAGAAGAAGCAAACAGTATGGATGTCATAATTACAAAGTTAGCCATCATGACTAAACCTAGAGGACAGAGTCAAAAAGCAAAAAACATGCTGTGATGTAGAGTTCCAGGGCAGACTGGTGTGAATCTGTAGTCTATTGCCTTTATTATTATTGTGATGACATCTGGGGTGTTTTATATGTTTCTGGAGAACTTTCAGGGAAATAGATGTAGGAGTAAAATAAGAAAGGGAATGGGAGTAATGGGGTGTAAGAGAATGGGAGTAATATGGTAAAATGGAATGGCAGTAATGGGCTTAAAAGGGTGGGAGTAATGGGGTGTAAGGGAATGGGAGTAATAGAGTGAAAGGGAATAGGAGTAATGGGGTATAAAGGAATGGGAGTGATGGGATGTAAGGGAATGGGAGTAATGGGGTGTAAGGCAATGAGAGTAATAGGGTAAAATGGAATGGCAGTAATGGGCTGAAACAGAATGGGAGTAATGGGGTGTATGGGAATGGGAGTAATGGGGTGAAAGGGAATAGGAGTAATGGGGTGAAAGTGAATAGAAGTAATAGGATAAAAGGGAATGACAGTAATGGGCTGAAAGGGAATGAGAGTGATGGGGTGTAAGGGAATGGGAGTAATAGGGTGAAAGGGAATAGGAGTAATGCAGTGTAAAGGAATGGGAGAAATGGGGTATGATAAAGAAACTGAAGACAAACTGGCTCATACTGACTGGGGGAGAGAAGTGTGGTCATACAAACCAGTGATGGAATAGATAGGAGGTTTTGTGCTCATGAGAAAACACCTGAGAAAGAAACTGGTAAAGGAGAAGCAATTTCAGGACAGCTGAAGTAAACATTGCTTCACTGAGATAAAGCTGGAGCACTACAACAGATTTCTAAAGACAGGGTTAGATGTCAAAACTACAGACAGCTTTTGAAAAAGCATCAGATGAAGGAGGGGAATGTTATGGGGGGCTACCATGCTTGGCTAAGATGCACAATCAAACTGTCATAAACTCATATATTAATTAGTTATTCATATTTCTACATTAATTTCAAAATGCTCAGCACAGAATGTTTATATCTATTGAAGAAAACAAAAACCTGAGGTGTAAATCCAGACGAAATAAAAGCAATATAAAGCAATCAAAATAAAGAACAGTCCAGAGCTATAAGCTATATGAATTAAAATTAATGCACATAAAACTTTCACATTCACAAATACTTCCTCAGGCAATAACAAGCCAATAGTAAAAGACACCTTAAATACTTTTAAAAATCACATGAAAATAAAACATCTTAGAAATTAAACAATTAAATAATAAAAATGAAACATATAAATATGTCATTCTACCTTATTATGCAAATCTTTTAAAAGGGGTTTAATGCTAAAAATTGTGTGTGTGTGTGTGTGTGTGTGTGTGTGTGTGTGTGTGTGTGTGTGTGTGTGTGTGTGTGTGTGTATATGCGCATTTAAGAGTTTGCTGAGAAATAAACCTAAGTCAAAGACTTGGTGTTTGAACCACGCATCTAGCGACTTTTTAAAAAGCTCCAAACTTTCAACACATAATATGTATCTCGGTGAGGAGTTTCATAGTATCCTGGTCCTTAGTTAAGGTTCTTGACTGGGACGTCATAACAAATATATTATTTTTTCTAGCAGAGGCTTTGTGATTGGAGAAAGAAAAAAACAATACAGCATCTAAGATTTCATTTTAACACATTTAAAAAATGGGATTAAGTCCCTTCTTTCTAGTCTGTACCCAAGAGAGAACAATTATATGCAGTCTAAGTCCCTGTTTCCTGCCTTGTAAACGTCTTCTGTATGCATTTTAGGTTCTTCAGTTGGAATACATTAAAGGAAAGGAAGGAACCACACTATTCTATAGTTAGTTAAACAGGAGATGAAAGTAAGGATCTCACAATCCTCTCTTCTGGAAACACTCCACAGTATGTCTATTTATTTATTTTTTATATTTATTTATGTTTGTTTCCCGGGTTAGTACACTGATCTCAATGGACCATTTGCAGGCACAGCCCAGGTGAATAAGATCACATAAGGAATGAACAAAACATATTTACAGATACAAGGACATGCTAAATATGCATATACATATCTATATATCTATCTCTCTCTCTCTCTCTATATATATATATATATATATATATATATATATATATATATATATATATATATATATATATGAATATTTACATATGCAAGAATATGCTACATTTAGGTCAAGAAGCAGTTTACAATATCAAAACATGGATGGAAAAAATGGAATTACGCTTAGAAGAGCGTTATGGATAAGATGTCCTTAGCTGAACCATAACATCTTCTTACTATTGAAATATGATCTTTACATATCATGACCCTGAAATCCCTCATGTGAATAACTTCAATTAACATGCTATTATGCAAGGCTTCTTAATCATGTAATCATGGCTGCACAGGTAAAATTCACAGTCTCCAAAGCCAAGAACACAGCATCCATGGGACCTGACAACATCCCAGGCTGCGTTCTACATGAACTACAGAATGAACTGGCATGCCACCTAAACACCATGTTCAATCATAGCCTCACCTCAGGCTTTGTGCCCACTGAATGGCACACAGTGACGGTTATCCCACTCCACAAAGGTGGAGCCACCACGGACCCTAGGAACTACCGCCACATCAGCCTAACAAGCCTGGTCTGCAAGGCCATGGAATGTATCATCATGGAACTTATAAACAAAAACATTGGTAATCCCCAAACTCTAGACCCCACCCAGTTTGGGTTTGAAAAAGGCAGATCATGTCTCCTAAACCAGACTAACTTCTTTGAAGCAGTCACCAAAGCCGTAGATGAGGGTACGATGGTCCACACAGCCTATCTAGATCTCACCAAGACTTTTGACACCATCCCCCACTCTGGAATTATAGATAAACTCACTAAACTAGGTATAAATCCCTATGTCACAAGATGTGTTGCCAACTGGCTCACTGACAGTACCCACACTGTGAAAGTAGCAGACTCCAAATCCGACTTCAGGCCAGTGACAAGTGGAGTACCACAGGGTTCAGTCCTGGGTCTTCTCCTGTTTAGTATCTATTTTCTGTAGTACAGGCTAACACAGAAGGTCTTTGGCTAACGAAGTTCACAGACTGTAAACTAGGAGCCATAATTGAAACTCCTAACGATATGGACATCTTACAAAAGGGCTTCACTGAGAAAGATGCCTGGGGACAAAGCCATGGCCTTAAGCTCAATGCCAAAAAGTGCATTGTCATCCCCTTTGGTAAAAACTCTTTACTCATGAGCTACCACATAGGTAGTAGTCTACTTAACACTGAAAGCGTGATGAGACCTTGGGACACAGGTGGACAGTAGTCTCTCCTTTGATAATCACATCACCACAGTAGTCAGGAAATCCTTCTATGTGGCACACCTCATCACAAAAGGTTTCTCATCCAGGAAAAAAGAGGTCATTGTTCCCCTCTACTCATCACTCATTAGACCCATTATAGAGTACAACACCCCTTTTGGTATGTACCTCACAAGACATCTACAACAACTGGAAAGCCTGCAGAAATACCTCACAAAGAGGATTACTGGCCTCAAACAGATGCCCTACGCAGACCGTCTCAAAAAACTCCAGCTTTACTCCGTCACATATCATCTACTCAGAAGCGATCTCTGCCTAACATACAAAGCTATGTCAAACCCAGAGCTGTTGGACATGTTCCACTTAAAGAAATCCCAGTCCCTCTGAGCTACATGCTCTAGGGAGCTAAACCTTGTCACCACAATAAACAGAACATGCTGGAGGGATAGATTCCTGTCCCAGAAACTTCCTATACTCTGGAACACACTACCTATCTATATCAAACAAAGCTCCTCATTAGCACTCTTCAAACAAAATCTTGATGATTTGATGGGAAATAGGAATTTCATTCCGGGGATCACCTCTGTGGCTGTGCACGACATGGGCATAGGAAAATAATTTTCTTGGGTGGCGAAAGCCAGGGTACCTTTTTGGCTAGGCTTGTATAGGCCCTAGGGCCGATAGCCTAGTACCTACCTATGAACCTCTGAATATCCAATACTATTATTACCAATGAGCTTCACCATGCACATATTAGCTTTGATCCTCATATGCTTCCAGGCTGACCAATGTAGGACAGTATCAAAGCAAGCATGAATTACACATTGATCACTGACATAAGTAACTATACCCGAACAGTGGTATCATCATCAAATTTTCTAAGCCAGATGTTCTTATGAGATGGAAATTCAGACAAAGGTAGGCCAAATCAGAAAATAAGCAAAAGACAGTGAACTGCATTCTAAACTGCTGTCACTTACTAAATAGTTCTGAATGCTTACAGTATACCAAAAGGATAGTTTATATACTAGCCTATAGGATGATACTTCTGATAAAAAATATAGGATTGTGTTTCTCTGTTATTGCCTCTTTTTAATAACAAAACTTAATATCTCAGAGCAATTTAGTATAGAAACTTTGAATCTTAAAAGGTAAGATTTTTCAGATATTTATTTATATACTATTAGACATAACATTTAAGGAAAAAATACAACTGATTCTAACAGCAGTACTAGATTAAAGAGAATCAAATATATAAGGGTAACTATAAATGTTCTATTATATGGCACTCTACACTAGGATTATAGCTAAAATATAAAACCTAGGAATATAGTAATAGTATAAGACATAGTATACAAACAGAAATAGAAAAAGATCAGAATAAGTAAATATGTATGTAGTTAAAGAATATGAATATGTCTACAAGGATGGGAGGTTGGCATGGTGGTCACCTTATAGGCACAAAGTGCAGGGTTTAATTCTCACATGGGGTAATTAGCTGTGCTTTTAATGGCCCACAACAACATTTAGCCTGGTAATAATTTATGAACTTAAGATCCTATGAACAACTTTACACATAGTTAATAAAATGCGTTTATATCACGTTATCGAAAGATGAAAATAGTGAACGCTATTTCATCGGCCCCAAAACATCTAAACATGAAATTATCAAACATGCAGAACAGCGAATTTTTTTCCATGGAAAAAATTTGCTGCTCCAAAACACATACACACAACACAAGCACATCAAACAAACAGCAACCACACACATACACTTAAATTCCTACATCTAACGCTACACTAAACTAAACATACACTACTATCTACCCACTTACCTTAACCCAAACCCTAACCCTAAGGTCCGTCACTATCGCACACTCACCTAACCCGCGACCTAACCTTAACTCACTTAAACCGCCCCTAACCCTAATGTTTGTCACTATCGCACACACGCCTAACCCGCTCCCTAACCCTAACTCACTTAACCCGCCCCTAACCCTAACGTACAAACAATTGCACACTTACCTGAACCCAACCCATAACTTTCCACCACAGCGCTAAGAATAGCGAAGCCACAGGAACGGCCAACCGAATTCTTTCCCGAGGAAAGAATTCACTGTTCTGCAGCTTCACTATTCTTAGCGTTTGCTGAATAGTGTTCGATATCAGAACATTTGAAGTTTTAATACTTCGATTTTATGATATAGACCTAATAAAATAGAACAAAATAGAAAATCATCTGACCTATAAATCAATAAATACGAAAATACAACTGACTTTCTCCCTATAGTAGAACAGGGAGATAATGTGAGCTACAGGGAAAGATGATTGTATAAAGTTATTCAGTTTGGGCAACTTATAATAAAGATTCCATTTTAGCTAAGAGAATTAATCTACTTATGCCTAAACTAATTAACAATGATTAAACTGGGTTATTTTAAACAGACAAGTACTGGATAATATAATAAGAACACATACATTAGTAGACTATGCGAATAAAAATAAAAAAGCATTTTCTATCATTAGTCTCAATTTAGATAATAAAGTGATCAACCTGAACTTTTGATTTTGGGCTTCTCTGATACACCTTGGATTTATTATTGGTTTTGAACTGGTGTAGCTCTTTCTCTTGTTTGGTTTGTGTTTCAATTTAGATAAGGTGCTTGACTCAGTTATTTGGTCATACCTGTTTAAAACACTTAAAATATATAATTTCTCACCTGAGCTAATTGCATTAATTTATAAGTTATACAATAACTCTAGTCTTTATGTTAAAATAGGTTATTTTATTTCTAATTCCTTTAAATTACAAAAAGGCACGAAACAAGGTTGTCCATTATCACCTTTACTGTTTGCATTAGCTATAGAATCCTTTGCTAATAGTATTAGATCCAATAAAAATGTTAATGGTATTAAAATAAAATAAGGTTTTGAACAAAAGATTCAGCTCTTTGCTAATGATATTTTACTAAGAATAGGACATGTAGAAAAATCACTATAATATATAATTAGCTCTATGAGTCATTTTGATAATAATAAACCATGTACATTATTAATTAATAAAAAATTAAAAAATTCATACAAAAAATATTCTAACTTCAATTGTAATAACAATCAAATGAAATACCTTGATAGAACCATTATGTCTAATAGTAAAGAAATGATACAAATAAACTTTCAACAGATTGTTGATAAAATTTTAAGTTTAGTCACAAATTGGAACAAATTATTCTTTACCATGGAATAAAGATTAATGCTTATTAAGATGATAATTTTTCCTAAAATATTTTTGTCTTACAATCTTTAGTATTATTTCCACTAAAACATTGATGAAGATAAATAGTATTCTACTTATATTATATTTGTCATTCTAATAAACCAAGAGTTTCCTTTGATTAGCACAGAAAAGGTTGGGATAATGGTGGAATAGGATATATTCAATTGGATGCTACTTCAACAACTGTAAAAGTTATAGTGTTGTGGATAAATTCATCTTCAGATTCAAAATGGAAACAAATACATCAAGAAATATTAGTAAATAAATATGTCACAACTAGTCATAAACAAATAGTACATCATAGTTTTATCTGGTTACGTTATTACACCCTCTTCTCAAATTCTTCACAGGTTTATAGGTGTGTACTGGGCTAATGGCCCTGGAGCCTTTACAAGCCTAGCCCATAGGATTACCCTGGCATTGTACCACCCGACCTTAGTTCCCAGTGCCTCTGTTGAGTAGAGCCACTGGAGCTATCCCAGGGGTGAATTTTCTATTTCCCATCACTCATCAAGATTTCTCTTTCAGAGGGCCAGTGAGGTGTTCTGCTTGACATGTATGGGAAGTGTATTCCAGAGCACGGGCAGTCTCTAGGTTAAGAACCTGTCCCTCCAGCATGTTTTGTTGATTGTGGTAATAAGGTTGAGGTCTCTGGAGCATGTGCTGCGGAGGGATTGGGATTTCTTTAGCTGTAGCATTTCTAACAGAGCTGGGTCAGACATTGCTTTGTAAGTCAAACAGAGATCGTCTAAGTAGGTGATATGAGACAGAGAATAGTTGGGAGTTTTTGAGTCTGTCCATACAGGACAAGTATTTAAGGCCTAGGATCCTCTTTGTGTGGTACTTTTGTGGCCTCTCCAGTTGTTGCAGGTGTCTAGTGAGGTACATACCAAATGAGGCATTGCACTCGATGACTGGCCTAATGAGGGAAGAGTAGAGGGAGACAATGACCTCTTTCTTCCTGTATGCAAAACCCTTAGTAATGAGATGTGCCACACAGAAGGACATTCTGACCACAGTGGCAATGTGGTGGTCAAAAGAGAGGTTGCTGTCAACCTGTGTTCCCAGATCTCTTATAATGCCTTCTGTGTTCAGTGGACTACCATTGATGTGGTAATTCAAGGGTTTTTTCCCAAGGGGGATGATGACACATTTTTTGGCATTAAGCTTAAGGCCATCATTCTGACACCAGTCGTTGGTCTCTGTGAGGCCTTTCTGTAGGATGTCAACATCACTTGGGGAGTTAATAATAGCTCCTGACTTGAAATCATCTGTAAACTTTGTCAGCCTGAGTCCCTTCGTGTTGGCCTGGACTTCAGAGAAGTAGATACCAAACAGGAGAAGACCCAGGACCGAACCCTGTGGGACTCCATTCGTGACTGGTCTGCAGTCCGACTTGGAGTCAGCTACTTTCACACTGTGGGTTCTATCTGTGAGCCAGTTTGCAACCCACCTAGTGATATAGGGGTTGATGCCTAGCTTAGTGAGTTTTTCTATGATTCCTGAGTGGGGAATGGTATCAAAGGCCTTGGCCAGATCAAGGTAGGCTGTATGAACCACCTTGCCTTCATCCACAGCTGTGGTGACTGACTCAAAGAAGTCCACCAAGTTGAGCAGGCATGATCTAATCTTCCCAAAACCAAACTGTGTAGAATCCAGAGTTTGGAGATTCCCTAAATCCTTGTTTATTAGGTCCATGATGATGTGTTCCATAGCTTTGCATATCAGACTTGTCAGGCTAATGGGGCGATTGTTCCCAGGGTCTGTAGTCACTCCTCCTTTGTGGAGAGGGATGACTGTAGCAGTGGGCCATTTGGTAGGGACAAAGCCTGAGGTGAGTGTTTACTCTGTAGTTCATGTAGAACACAGCCGGGGATATTGTCAGGTCCCATAGAAGATGTATTCTTGGCCTTGGACAGTGCTGTTTTAACCTGTGCAGCAGTAATGCTTGGTACCTGGCAATCTACTGGTATTGTGATTGGTCCTTTAGGAGGGGAGAGAGGGGTAAAGTTGGCACTGAATCTGTCAGCCAATATATTGCCAATATCTGTTGGCTCGGTATAGGAGGTACCATTGTGCAGCAAATCTGGGTATTGCCATGGAGATTCTTTACATAACTATAGAATCTGTTATGGTTGTCTTTACTATCTGCTGCAATTCTGTTTTCATAGCTATCTTTAGAGAATTTAATGAGGGATCTCAACATTTTGTTGAGGCTGATAAGGGAATTTTTCCAGTCTTGGGACTTTACCTTATTCCGCATCAGTTTCCTCCTTCTGTTGTAGAGTTTGTTTATGGCAGGGGACCACCAGATTGGCTTCCTTTTTTTAGAGGAGAACATCTTGGTTCTATTGGGTATAGTGAGATCGATGTATTTGTGTACGTGTTTATACAGTGCATTGATGTATGACTCTGCGGTCATGCAACTATTCTCCATTTGCATGGGTGCCATGAAGTTAGCCAGCTGTGTTTTTAGGAGGCCAAAGTTAGCTTTGGAGAGGTTTTTCATGGTGGTTACCTTTGGGGGGGGGGGTGGGAGGGATGTGGATTTCCAAGGTGATTAGTTTGTGGTCGGATCTAACCAGGAAGGAGATGACTATTAGTGTAGAGCAACGGTCGCCCATGTTAGTAATGACCAGGTCAAGGATGTTGCTACCTCTAGTGGGGGGAAGAACAAGCTGGTCCAAGGCATTGGAATTAATGGATTCCAGGAAACATTGGGTAAGTGTATTGGTACATGAGTAGTTTTCCCAGTTAATGGAGGGGTAGTTGAAGTCACCCAGTATGAGAGTGTTAGGCTGGACCCTAATATTCTTCAGGGTGCTTAGGAACGTGGAATGTGAGTCTTGGGACATGGTTGGGGGCCTATACCAGGCTACAACTTGAATCAGTGTCTTACCCAATGTTAGCTGCACCTGCTGTATCTCAGATGCGTTATGGTTGGTTACCAGTCTAGAGGTGTGAGCATCCTTTATGAATATGGAAACACCACCACTTTGTAAATTCAGTCCAAGTTCTGGGGCCGAAAGGTGTGGAATGAGTTATAGCCTGTTAGTGCAAGGGTGTTTTCTGCTGCCTTGAACCAGGTCTCTGTTACAGCACAAATGTCTATGTTCTCCATTTTAAGGAGTGGTTTGAGTGAGTGCATTTTGACATTTAGACTTCTAGCATTGAGCAGCCTGACCTTCATACTGCATTTGTTTGTAGCTGTTACAGTGGTAATTTGGTCTTTGGAACACCACCTAAAAAAGGCACTACAGGGGTGGCAAGAGCCTTGGCCAGTATCCGGAAGTCCAGGAGTGACAGATGCAGGCCATCTCTGGCAAAGCATCGAGGTCTGTCAGTCATGTCATCCCAGGCAGAAAGATACTGGATCCCCTTAGAATGACACCAGAAACTTAGCCAGTTGTTGAAATCAATCATTTTCTGCTTGTACTGTGGTATCATTCTGGGTGATGGTAGGATGCTGCTCAGGGCTATAGTCATACCCGCCTGGGCTACACAATCAAAGAGCTCCTCCATTTCTCTTTTCATGTAGTCCAGGGAGGTACATCTCAGATCATTCACACTTACATGTACAATGACAGTCATATTTGTACCTGTTGTTGAGAGACCTGAGTGGATGCATTATGTGGTGGATCCTGGCACCTGACAGATAGCTGACTGTTACTTTCTCCTTATTCAACCTACTGAGTGGGACATCAGTGTGCCTCACTATCGAGTCACCTATGACTAGTATGTTGGGCATGCTTTTTTGCCTTAGTAGCTTTGGTTGAATGTCACACTGTTTAGGAGAGGTATGTGTCTCATGATTAATGTTGTGTTGTGGTGGTCAAGTGCATTTCTACCTTGGAGGTCTCTGCTGTTTGGGTTGATTTTTATTGAGAGCCTCTGCGTAGGTGGGAGTGTGGTTTATGTTTTTATGTGAAGGCAGTGCTGGTGTGTGTTCTGGAGGACTATGTGTTTCATGTGGTGTGGTGCAAGTGTTGACCTTCTCCTCTTGACCAGCTATTCCAGTCTTGGCTGGAGAGTGCATGGCTTCCAATTTGTATATATAAGTGCATCTACATGAGGCAGTTGTTACATTGCCTCAGGATGCCCAAGTTCATCAGGTTAATAGGAGAAAGTACAGGGAACTGAACTTTAGACATGCCTGGAGGGGTGGGCATTAATAATAAGTACTGAAGCTGTTTCCTTGTAGAACGTTTAGTGCTGGTAGCACTTGTGTGTGTGCTACAATAATTGCTACAAGAAGTCTGGTAAAGTGCTAAACTAATAAGCTAGTAAAAGTGCAGAAGAGGAGAGAACTAGCAGATCTAAGGGAAAAAATTGAAGAGCAGACTTTGACACCACTCAGAAGCTTACAAAAAGTCCTGGATACAGCAAATCTGTATCTGGACTAGAATAGTTACAGGAAAGGCAGGAAACAAGAAAGTTGGAAGATATGGAAAAACTGCCCAAACGGCCAATAAACTACAATTTCTGGACCAGAAACCACTCCTCTTGTGGTAGATAGGCTACCTAGTGCTTACAACTGTCACTGATAAGCTAGAAGGCTTCCCTCCAACACAGAAAGGCTTGGGTGTTTCAGAAGCTTACCAACAGTCCTGAATACAGAAAATCTGTATCTGGACTAGACTAGTTACAGGAAAAGCAGGAAACAAACTTAGAACTTTTTTTCAGAAAGCAGATAAAACAGCACTAAAAACAATTCAAGTGCAGTTCAAGCTAGCACATGAGCATGTAGCAGTATTAAAGCAAATACAGTTTAAATAAATGCAATTTATTCAAAATGTATTCTGAACTGAATTCAGTTGTTGTTTTATTCAACTCTGAACAGTTAAAAATTGAAAAAAAAACTATACTTATCCACTGAGAAGCACACTCAGTCAGAACACAAGAAGATTTTTTTTCAGTTAAGTGCAAAGGGAGAAAGGAGGAGCAGATGATAATTCAAGATTAAAAACCTAAGTGGGTTGTCCTTCTCAAATGTTTTCTTTGTATTAGGCAGAAAGAGCACTAGACTGGGAGGAGTGTCCCAGATTAAATTTACAGTAGCGGCGGGCAACTGCAAAGCCACCAACAATAAAAAAACTGTTTCAGAACAGATAAGAGAACAGAAAAAAAAAAAAAAAAAAATATATATATATATATATATATATATATATATATATATATATATATATATATATATATATATAATTATATGCCAACAAATATATATTCAGTCAAGCAAAAAGTGCCAAAAAATATACTTATCAGTTTGTTTGAGAAGCACTCCAGTCAGATCACAAGCATATTCTAAATGGTATCCAGGAATTTACTGACAGAGGACTGTTGTTAAATCAGCAAGCCTTGAAACAATCACATAACACAAAAGTTATTAGACCAAGTTATACCAACTTTAAGAACACCACAGAAATAGGGGGTAACCAGTTTCAGAACAAATCAGAGAACAGAAAAAAAATACATATATATATATATATATATATATATATATATATATATATATAAAATTATATGCAAGCAAATATATATAATTCAATCAATCAAAACATGTCAAAAATATACTTAACTTGTTTGAGAAGTACTCCAGTCAGAACACAAGCAGATTCTAAATGGTATGCAGGAATTTACTAATGGGGAACTATTTTTAAATCGGCAATCCTTGAAACAATCAGATAACACAAAAGCTATTAGACCAAGTTATACCAACTTTAAGAACACCAGGGGAATAGGGGGGGTAACCAGTTTCAGAAAAGATCAGAGAACAGAAAAAATATACAATTATATGCAAGCAAATATATATAATTCAGTCAAGTAAAAAGTGCCAAAACATATACTTATCAGTTTGTTGGAGAAGCACTCCAGTCAGAACACAAGCAGATTCTAATGGTATTATTTAAATAATATCATTTACTCTTTAAAAAAGTTCACATATTCTAACCATTGTATTAAAGACTTAATATCTCCTATGTTTCAAATTGCATATACAAATGACTGCTTAGAAACTCATAACTTCAACTAAATGCTAGTAATGAAACAACAAAGTAATGTAATTTATTGGCATCAATTCCTAAATGGTACTGACACTCATACACACACACACATATATTTTATATATATATATATATATATATATATATATATATATATATATATATATATATATATATAGTTATAGGTTTAGTATCATTATGTCGGACTGGACCCAGTCAAACGCTGCTTACATCGACCCACGCCCATGAAAGTTGACATTACAGAATCCCAACACTGCTGAATTACGTCTCAAATGCGACCACGGAACGGGCTTTAACATGGGTCAAGATAGGGGCGAGATTTGTAATTCGGCAATATCGGGTTTGACATTGTCACCATTCGACCCCTTGCCTTTCATTGAAGTGGAGTCATCTGAATCCACTTCAACATAATGATAGTAATATATCTATATATATATCTATATATATATATATATATATATATATATATATATATATATATCTATATATATATAGATATATATATATATATACACACACACACACACACACACACACACACACACACACACACACACACACACACACACACAAACACACTGTTGAAAATTTGAGGTCCAAATACAATCAAGATTCTGAGAATTGGTTAATTTTACAAATATTTAGAGATTTTGTGAACGTAGGGATAAATAAGATATTTAACCTAGATAAGAAATCATTCTCCAAATTATTGGAATTCTCAATAAATATCAATAATAATGCAATAAAAATAAATCATATTTGTCACAAATTTATAAAAAAAACTTAAGATAGATTTCACATATTTAGACAATTCCTATTGGAACTGCTTCTCAAAATTTACTAATGAGGATACAAGAAAATAATATTAAAATCTACAGATAAAACTACATCTTTTGTCACTCCTAAAAAAATTACAGTTATGTATAAATCAAATAGAATTAAATGCTGGAGATGCAATTCTGAAAAATAGCTGATTGTATGCGTATGGTATATGAATATAAAGTAATCTTCCCTTTTTGGAAAGAAATGAATAACTTTATTCAAAATCTATGGTGAGACAGATGTAATATTTCTAAATTTTCAGTTGTATTTAATGCTCTGATTCCTGAGATAATTCCAAAAAACCTAAGTGCCTCTTCTTTGGTCTATTCTTGCTATAACCAGAAAATTAATTACTAAACATTGGAAAAGTAAAGTTATCCCCGCTAGTATTGAATTTATTAGTATGATGAAAATCATTTGCAGTAGTGAATTGCATACTATAAAGATGAGAACTTCTAATGTTACACATTCATATAAATCTTGGCTTAAACTTAAAGACTTGCTTGAAAAATATTAATTGTTGCTGTATAACTTTGATGTATTGAACATCTGTCGACCTATATAAATATGTAAATATTGTTTTATAATTGATTTGTTTATTTACTGTTTTAAAACCAAATAAAAAGAATTAAAAAAAATAGGCCAAATAACACAAACCCCCCCAATACTGACTACTGTAAAGCACTTACGCTAATACCATTATGTTCACAGAGAGAGTTATTGATGTTATTAGCAAGTTTTCTCTCCTTCAACCAATTTGCCATCCATATTGTTAAGTAGGGATTCATTTTTAATTCTCATTAAATTTAGTATAACATCCCAAACACTGAATTAAATTCCAGGCAGAATATGGATGAACTTCATTAGCTGCATGGTCATAGTCTAAGAAGCTTGCAATATTTTCATAAAAATGGTTTAAGCTGGTTAAAAAAAGAGTGCTGTTCAATAAAGCTATATTGAAAAATGTCAAGGCCAGGTTTAAATACATGCTGGAGTAACGACAAATGGTATGCTGAAAGCATTTTGCTAAAATACAAGTTAAGCTAATTGGCCTAATTATCAACAGTGCTTCAATGCAAGAATGACAATTGCTTTAAGTTCTGTAAAGAGTCAGGTTATCGGATATGCTATTCAAAAAAAAAAAAAAGAAACTCTCCATCTAGACCTGCAGCAGAGTTTGACTTAATGGATTTTAGTGCTTTAGTGATGAAGTCAACTGAAATTATTGGACATTTACCCAATAAATATATCAGCATCCAAAGGAGTGGAAATTCTACTTCTTGATAGATTATCAAAAACATTTACCAGCAAAACATTAACCAGCCTTCCTGGCTTAGTAATGAAGCTGTCAACATCTTTTATACTAATACTAGAAAGGGCATCTTTCTCACAGAATGCACATTTTTGAGCAGGGCCTTATTATTATTCCTGGATTTTTCTGCTAACCTTACATCATAAGCACTATGAGATCCTTCTTCCAGTTTTCTAAAGGGCAGTGTTGCTCAGTTCTACCAGACTTTATTTCCTATATTTGGGATTTCTTTAAACTTCCTCCATAGTTTCTTCTGACTCTATTTATTTTGTACGAGTCCTTTCATCTCCCACAGAAAAAGTCTATTCTTTTCTATGGTTAAGTTACTAAAGGGAACAACTACAGTCCAAGGAAAGTCACGCATGGACAGCAAGTGCAAAGGCCAAAATAATCCAAAATAGAAACAAAGCGGCCAGCACAAAAAGAGGAATCCAACTTTTATTGTAACAAAAGGCAGACCAGTTTCAGCCCAAAGACCTTTATCAATGCAAAAAAAAATTCATATATTGGAACACTCCTTATATGTAAAATCCTCAATTGTTCCCCCAATGAGAATGCAAAAACAGTTAGGAGATTCCAGTACAAAGAACACACCTACACCAGTGTGTTCACTCAACACAACTGCATCAAAGTAAAACACATCATCAAATATACATATACATATACATATTTATAAATATTAAGTGCTGACCTGAAGAATGGATAAAAAAAAAAGACAAACATTATTCAAAAATCAAGCCCTGTAAAGTATAAAAAGACCTGAATTAGAACTTAGTAAGCTAAATGTTAATATTAATTCTAGAGTTGTTCATTTAATCCTGGAGGGAACAAGCCCCCCAAATGAATAATCCTTGACCTTTTCTTTTTATTTAAGAGTTCATGCCATTTATTTTTAGAGAACTTTGATCCCACAACCTTGTCAATGATGGTAAAATGAAAATTTGCCATTTTATGGACCAGGGTATGTTTATATAAGGCATTGGTAATAACCTTGTTTCTGATGTTGCTCAAATGTTCTGAAATACGTAATTTAAACGATCTGGATGTTTGGCCTATGTAAAATGCAGAGCAGTGGCACTCAACCAAATAAATCGCCCAACTGCTACTGCAATTCATAAGGGTTCAGATTTCAAAAACACATGCATTTTTATTAGAAAACTCTTTGGTCTTAAGTACATATCTACAAAAGGCACAATGTTCACAAGGAAAACAGCCAAACACTTTAGTACCATCTAGGGTACGTTGAATTTTAACTTGGGAAGATGCATGTCTTTTATAAAAACCTAGATGTCCCCCCCAAGGTTACCCCTCTTCGATAGGAAAAGGCACATCTGTTGTCCAATATTTTGGCCAGATAGTCATCAGTAAGTAAAATATCCCAGTGTTTTTGTATTAACTGAGTAAGATGCTTAGTGTTCCTACCAAACGTGGTAGTAAATCTGATTTTAGATCCTTGATGGAATTTGGAACCTTGGTAGGTAAGTAATTCCTCCCTAGGTATCTTTTCAACAATAGAGCTTGTATATATCAAATGTTTAACAGAATAGCCCCGTTCCACAAAACTATGGGTTAAATCACTGTTGAAATGTGCAAGATCAATCACTCCTGAGAATATCTGTTTTAAGCTCATATATTGGGATTTCGGAATATAGGTTCATAGGTTCATAGGTTGGTACTAGGCTATCAGCCCTAGGGCCTATACAAGCCTAGCCATAACAATTCCCTGGCTATTTCTTCTGACATTATTTACTTTCCTGGACCCCTGTCTAGCAGGGTGACTGACGTCATCCCTGGGGTGAATTTTCTTTCTCCCATCCAATCGTCAAGGTTCCTCTTGAAGAGGTCCAAAGAGGCACTCTGCTTGACATGTATGAGCAATCTATTCCAGAGTCTGTGGAGTCTCTGGGTCAGGAACCTATCCCTCCAGCATGTTTTGTTTATTGTGATGACAAGGTTTAGATCCCTGGAGCGTGTAGCTCTGAGGGATTGGGATTTCTTTAAGTGTAGCATGTCCAACATGCTCTGGGTTTGACATGGCCTTGTATGTTAAGCAGAGATCGACTCTGAGTAGACGATATGCGACAGAGTATAGCTGGAGTTTTTAAGGTGGTCATTTAGGGCATCTGCTTTAGGCCTGTGATTCTTTTAGTGAGGTATTTCTGAGGCCTTTCCAGTTGTTGCAGATGTCTTGAGAGGTGCATACCAAATGGGGCATTGTATTCTATAATGGGTCTAATGAGGGATGAGTACAGTGGGATAATGACCTCCTTTTTTCTGGATGAAAGCCCTTGTGATGAGGTGTGCCACATAGAAGGATTTCCTGACTGTTGTGTGATGTGGTTATCGAAGGTGAGACCACTGTCCACCTGTGTCCCTAAGTCTCTTATCACACTTTCTGTGTTTAGTGTACTGCCACCTATGTGGTAATTCATGGGTACAGGTTTTTTTCCCAAAGGGGATAACAATACATTTCTTGGCATTGAGCTTGAGCCCATGGCTTCGACACCAAGCATCTGTTTCTGTAAGGCCCTTTTGTAGAGTATCCACATCATTTGGGGATTCAATAATGGCTCCCAGTTTGCAGTCATCTGCAAACTTTGTTAGCCAGAGTCCCTTAGTGTTGACCTGTACTTCAGAGAAGTAGACGCCAAACAAGAGCGGCCCCAGGACTGAACCCTGAGGTACTCCACTTGTCACTTGTCTGGAGCTGGATTTGGAGTTGGCTACTTTTACAGTGTGGGTTCTATCAGTAAGCCATTTAGCAACCCATTGGGTGACATAGGATTAATGCCCAACTTAGTAAGTTTATCTATGATTCCAGAGTGGGGGATGGTGTCAAAGGCCTTGGCAAGGTCTAGATAGGCTGTGTGGACCACCTTACCCTTGTCCATGGCTCTGGAGACTGATTCAAAGAAGTCAGTCAGGTTCAGGAGACAAGATCGGCCCTTCACAAACCCAAACTGGGTGGGGTCCAGTGTTTGAAGGTTGCCAATGTCTTTGTTTATAAGTTCCATGATAATACGCTCCATGGCCTTGCAGATAAGGCTTGTCAGACTGATAGGATGGTAGTTTCCGGGATCCAAGGTGGTTCCCCCTTGTGGAGTGGGATAACTGTAGCTGTGCGCCACCAGTGGGCATGAAACCTGAGGTGAGGCTATGATTAAACATGACACTTAGGTGAGGTGCCAGTTCATATTGTAGTTCATGTAGTACACAGCCCGGGATGTCATCTGGTCCCATGGATGCTGTATTCTTGGTTTTAGAGAGTGCGTTTTGTACCTGTGTGGCCGTTATTACTGGAATTGGGCAATCTTCCGGTATTGAGATGGGCCATTTAGGGGGTGAGAGGGGGGTGAAGTTGGCACTGAATCGATCTGCCAGGATATTGGTAATATCCTTCAGATCAGTATATTTAATGCCATTCTGTTTTAATTCAGAGCAGATCTGAGCATTGCCATTTAGATTCTTGACATAGTTATAGAATGCTTTGTGGTTGTCTTTGGAATCTTTGTCAATTTTATTTTCGTAACTAGCTTTGGAGGATTTTATGAGGCATCTCAGTTTCTTACTGAGGCTAGTAAGGGAGTTTTTTGCATCCTGGGATTTTCCTCTTTCTGCAAAAGTTTCTTCCTTTGTTGTAAAGTTTGTTTATGGCAGGCACCACCAGATTGGCTTCCTTTTTGGATGAGAGCATTT
This sequence comes from Protopterus annectens, assembly GCF_019279795.1. Classification (NCBI taxonomy): domain Eukaryota; kingdom Metazoa; phylum Chordata; order Ceratodontiformes; family Protopteridae; genus Protopterus; species Protopterus annectens. The sequence continues at coordinate 373,583,755 of NC_056738.1, read as the reverse complement.
TGGTTCTATTTGGGATGGCACGATTCATGCATGAGTGGATGTGCTCAGACAGTGCCTTATGGAGTGTAGGATTCAGCAGACTCCACACAGAAGGCACCCCAGCCAAGAATCAAACCAGAAAACCTATAGCTGTGAGGCAACAATACTACCACTGCACCATCAAATATGCAAGGACTTAAACATTCAGAAACCTGAAGTCTGAAATTCAAATACCTGTCAATTTTATTTAACATTTGTTAATCAGGACAGTCTGACTTGGAACAAAAAAAAATTTCAGCAGAGGCCCAGGAAGAAATAATGCAGACATGTCTTTGTAACATGGGAGGACACAAAAGCAAACCCACACAAACACAGGGAGAAGATAAAGACCCCACAAAGAAGGCACCCCAGCCAAGAAGCAAACCTGAGAACCTGCAGCTGTGAGGCAACAATGCTACAACTGCACCATCAAATATCAGGCATTGCAACATTTACAAACCGCAGATATTATGAGGAACAGATCAGATCAAATATGAGGCAAAAATCTGCAGTTTTTTTTCACAAATGGTGGTGGGTAGGGAATTCAGGTCTTTAACACCTGCATACATGGTACAGGGTTCAAGCCTGAGGTATTCCCTACCACACACACACCTGTAGTAGCAAACCACAAAAACTAAATATACTGCACTGGGTGCCAAACAGTCGTCATGAGAGTCCAATCAAGACAAAATGAAGTGTAGAAGAATAAAAATATTTCAATGCATTGGCTGCATGACAGCTTAATATCTAGATGGAAACAAAAAATGTTGTGAGGCATGAAAAAATAATTTACTTTTTTTAAATACATTAATGGAATGCCAGTCAAAATCAAGTATAAGAAAAACAAGCAGCACTCAACTCAAACCGCTTCTTGCACTGCAGTTCTAATTATAATGTATATTCAGCTTTATTAAAGTAACAAGTAACATGCTGAAAGTAGAAATCTCTGATGCCCCCACTTGTAAAAATGTTCCTTATCCAAAAAAAGACCTGCTGCCTGACATCTACTTGTTTCATGGGGAAAACATGATCAAAGTAAAAAATGAAAAGCGATCAAGAAATAAGCTCAAGATACATTGCTTAAAAGGATTACTGTACAGGTTATGGACCACGCGATTGGCATTCGGTTTACTGGTAAAGCCTGCAGAGATGACTGGAAGTCTCCAAGTGTAATGAGACTCTTAAAATAATGTAATTCTGTCCTTTATTACAAATACTGACATATGCATTTCAATACCCAAGGCTTATACATTATCTAGTTAAGTATTCTCTACATGGCAACAGAAAGGCTTTCAATGTTGGCAATTCTTTAACAGTATGCTTATTAAAGCTTACTTGCATCTTGCAATCTCAGCCAAGCTTAACTGATGGTCATTAAAGTATTGCTACTTAAACACAGAGCAACAGGCACTTTGAGTAATAAGCATAAATCAACAGTACAAAAAATATGACAGAAACCAGACCATTCTGTAAAAAATCAAGGACAGATGAAAAGCCACTCTAGTACTTGTGTCTACCTTAGATGGGTGGGATTCTCTGCACATTTACACTGCATAACTACTATTTGCCTTGCTTCGACACATCCAGAGTCACTACATGGGGGAGTGGGGTGTAACAAGTATGTCACAGTTTGAAATGTCTCTGGCTGACTTGTGATGGCCCTGACACATTTGTCATACCTCTCAACCTCAGAGCAAGAAATCTGGACAAAGCCATACAAAGAAATGGGACAAAGGCCCAAAATAAGGACAATTTTAAAATATTGCTCTTATAAACTTAGAAAGCTAATAGAGGTCTTGCATTAGTATGAATTTTCTGAATGGTATGAAATCTGAAACTCAAATGTCTGTCATTATTTTCTAACTTCAGTCTTTAATTATTTGTCACTAATTTGCAAAAAACACAATTTTATGAAAAATGGACCAAAAATGTGATACGAGATATAAAATAGCAACACAATACAGCTGGGAACCTGTCAAAGAAGGGACACTTTAATATTAGTACTGCTAACTTGAGCAGCTGAGAAAATAAAATAATCTACATGCATTTCTGAAATAAAAGTAATCTGATTATTACAGTTATTTCTTAATTATAAACCCTCCATGTTTTCTTCCAAAATTGCTATTTTGGAGGGATCATTAGGGAAGAGCAACATTTTGAGTCAAAATCAGGGACAGTTCAGAGGTTTGGCTATGCCTAATTCTATAAAGCAATTTATTTGCATGTACCTCTCAACCTGTTAATGCAATAAATCTGGACAAGGCCAAATATATTGGGGGAACATATAAACAGTACTAAAAATTGCTCTTGTATAAACTGGGACATAAATCTGGACAAGGCCAAATATATTGGGGGGAACATATTAACAGTACTAAAAATTGCTCTACTATAAACTGGGACAGTTGATAGAACAGGTCTTACTTTAGCATGCATTTTTCTGAAGGTTATGAAGTCTGAAACTAGGTGTGTCATTATTTAGTGACTTAATTCCTAAATGATTTGCCAGAAAACCACAAATTTTTATGAGGAACAAACCAAAAATAAGAAGCAAAAAATCTATTCATTCTTTGAAAATCTGGACAGTTGGGAGGTATAGTTCAGCTGGGGCTGTCTAAGTTTGCCGCCCTTCCCCCTCACAAAACCATGGTCGAATGAAGCCTCCCTGCAGCCATTCCAATGATCCATTACTTTGCTATTTCACTCCATTTACCATAAACACTAATGTGCATACTGATTTACTTCTATGATGATTTGAACTTCATTTGAAAGTTTTATTTTTGCATTTTACAGCACAAACACTAAGACATCTGCTAAACAAACTTGGCATTAAACCTTCTCTGCCCTTGAAACTCACATTCGTTGAAACAACATTAAAACCCACATTCAAAGAAAATACATTTTACCCGTGGCAGATAAAAATTAATTCTGGGCTGTTTTCAAATCATAGGCCCCTTGCATATGAAACATACATGTGCTCTTTAAACCAAGCTGGAAAAGACAAACTAGTAACTTCAAAATGGAAAAAACCAGGATCCAACCAAGAGACACACTGAGGCACAATAAGCTAGCGCTTTCATCCACTTTTAATGATGTGAACTTCTTCAGAAAAAATAATAATAACCACCTACCCATCTTTTCAATGATTCATTACAGGAAATGATGTCATAATCTGCACAATCAAATAAATTTAAAGTAATAATACTATATAAAATAATTAATATATCTATAAAAATGTATATACATACATATAAATACTACATGTATAAATAAATACAATATATCGGTATGTTATTACATACCTTATATTTATCTATATTTTAAAAAAACATTTTATATTAATGACTTCATTAAGCCCTGGATATATATCAGCCCCAAAAAGGAGCTGCCAAAATGCTTCCTTCTGTTCTAATGTGTTGTCAATGTCACCACCAAACATTTTTTCTCTACATAATCTAAAACAACAAATTCAAATTTCTTGAAATCCGTGCAGGAAAGAGCATGTCTAGCTAAAGAATTGTTTTATCTTTTTCTTTATAGCTAGAACATGCTCATAAATTCTACGCTTTAAAACTCTTTTTGTTTTACCTATATAGTAATTTTGCATGTGGAACAAGTAGCCATGTAGACTACATTTTCACTATGGCAATTAAAATATTTATTTGCCCAGAATGTTTGTCCCAAATGTTCTATAGTGATAAAGGACGAATTACACATGAACCTACATTGTTTACAGTCCTTACATGCAAAAGTACCTTTTTTGTTACTAACTGATCTGTCTTTACAAGTTTCTGACTTCTGAGAAGTTTCTAACTTCTGTCTAATATTTGTGGTAAATGACCCAAAGATATACTTAATTCCTTGTTACCTAAAATAATTCTCCAGTTCTTCTCAATAATTTCCTTTATACACCAAATTTCATTTACTATTGGCAGAGGAAATGCTATGTTGAATTCTTGATTCTTTCTTTTATTACTGTGATGTAAACATATTGGAGCTTCCACTATTATGTCGTCAGAAGACAAAATGGGCTGAGCAACACCTTTTCTTAAGAGTGAAACCTCTTTTTCTATTCCCTCTAACCACCTTTGGTCATAACCCCTTTGGAGAAATAATTCTCTAAGAAATGTAAGCTCATTCCAAAAAATATGTTCATCAGAAGTAAGCCTACTTAGTCTGATCATTTGACCCTTGATGACACCTTTTTCATGTGTGTTGGGTGCAAACTATCCCTGTGCAAATACTGATTTGCAAAACATGACTTCCTATAGATTCTACTCTTAAATTTTCTTGTAACATTATCTATAAGTGTCAAATCCAAGAAATTAATTTGTTCACCAAAACCACCTATTTTGAAAAATAAAAAATCTGTAGTGCCATTAAGGTCAGATACAAATTCTATGAATTCAGAATGTTCCCCTGACCACAAAAAAAGCAAATCATCTATGTATCTATGGTATAATTCTACCTTGTTGTAACCAGGGTGTAACTTCAGGAACCTATTTTCCCAATTGGCCATGACTATGTTCGCAAAAGCCGGTGCCACTCTTGCTCCCATAGCTACACCTGATATTTGCTTATATAATGTATTATTGAATTTGAAAAAATTATTATCGAGTACCAATTCCATTAATGTACAGATTGTGTTTACTTTTTCACCTGAAAAATCAGTATGACATGTGAGATAGTCTCTCATGAACTCTAAACCTACTTCCTGATTAATAGAAGTGTACAAACTCGTGACATCTAGTGTACAAAAATATATGTCTCTGTCAGGCATTTTATATTTACCTAAAATCTCTAGCAAGTGCCAAGAATCTCTTAGATAATGTTCTGATTTTTGTACTATTGGATTAAGAACATTATCTAACCATATTGAAATATTCTCGGTTTTGAATTGTCTGGCAGAGACTATAGGTCTAAAAGATGGACTTGTTTCGTTGTTTTGAATTTTAGGAATTCCAAAAAAAGTGGCCATTTTTGGATGTTCTACCAATAGAAAATCATAATCAGCTTTGTCAATTTCTCCTTGGCAAAACATATCAAACAAAAAGGTGTCAATTTTCCTAAAACTGTAGTTGACAAAGTGTAAAGAAACTTTGGAATAAGTATCTGAATCTTCTAATAACGTACTGAGAGATTTTTCATAAACACAGGTGTCCATGATTACTATTTTTCCCCCTTTGTCAGCTTTCATAGTTCTGATGTTAGAATTCCTACTTATGTTTTCCAAAGCAATTAGTTCAGCTTCAGATAAGTTATTTTTAACATTGCCTTGTTTAATCCCTCTAAACTCTTTTTCACAAATGTTTTGAAACACTTGCAGTGTGTTCACCAATGGGGGGTTAAAGACACTCGGTTTACTAAGCTTAGAATTTCCCTGTTCCACTGTGGTGTTAACATCATGCAAAATATATTGAAGGTTGAGTTTACGCAAAAAAAGCCTAAAATCAATCATTAACTTGCCAATGTTCATCCTGTTGGTAGGAATAAAAGAAAAACCTTTTCTTAGCACACTGTTGGTCGCTGCACAAAAGGAAGTACTACTCAAATTGACAATATCTATTGTGAAATTGTCTCTTGGAGGTGAAATCACCTCCGTTTGTTCTTCCCCTTTGTCTTCCCTTTCTGCTGCGTCACATTGTACCATTTGGTAGTCCTTTTCATGGAAGGCCCTTGTGTCCGAAAAGGGCCAGTGACATGTCCATTAGAATGTCCATTGCAAGTAGCCACCACTCCAGCAAAACTAGTTCCCACTTTTACTGTGTTGTTTGTAGTACCATTCACATTGACACTCTGTTCATCATTGACCAAAAGGGCTGGTACTTCATTCACTCTAGGAAAAACCTCCTTATTTCCTGTAGTCAACCCCTCTTGGAGATTGGCCACCCTGTCGACCAAAGAACTATTGTTAATTGAAGGTACTGTGGTGACACTCACATCAGTGATACTGATGTAGGCCTGATTCGACCTATATGCTTGAATGTCTCTCTTTAACTTGTTTTGTTTTCTAGCTATAATAGTAGCTCTATGTCTGTCCGCCTTTGCTTCAATACCATTATATAATGTTGAAAATTATTGAAGCAAATATAACTTTTATACTGTCATCCTTAGATTTAATACTGTCCTTGAGTTTAACTATTTCTTTTCGTAGTGAGAGTCAAGCACTCTCATCATGGCCAAACCAGTCTCATTGTACAATTCTATTAAAACATTGCACAAATCGTCACCAGGAGAAACACAATTGGGGAATTTCACGTTCTCAAACCTTGCGGGACTATTTTGCGATTAATACATTCCCCTAAGTATTGTACTTCCAAAGTTAAAGACACATACTTGAAAACAAGTCTCTCCATTTCAAAATACACTTTTACATGAATTAGAATCATGTAATTGTTTACTTACAGTTTCATTCATTGGAATCTCTGCTAGGTTTGTAAACGGGTTCTCATAAGGTTTACTAATATAACTCCATACAGGATTATCTGCCATACTTCGTGATTCAGCTCCCTCACCATTTCGGTTCACAGGATTTTCTTCACTGCAGGCTTCCGATGACTGAAATGGGCGTGGGCAACCTCCAACTTCAGGTCTTAAAGCGCCCTCGCCCTTTTGGACCTTTTTGAAGCTTAATTGTTCTTCCAAACAATTTTTTACTATCTTCGTGATAGTACTCGATAGTTGTAATGAAAAGACTGATGTAGTAGGCAACTCTTCACCTCTTTCAGGAACTGGATAGGTGGAGAGATTTAACAAGTCTTCTTGTGAAGAAACCTCAGCTGCCATCAATGTTGGTTCCAAAACAGAAACTGAAACAACAGTAAACCAAGCTGGAAAAGACAAACTAGTAACTTCAAAATGGAAAAAACCAGGATCCAACCAAGAGACACACTGAGGCACAATAAGCTAGCGCTTTCATCCACTTTTAATGATGTGAACTTCTTCAGAAAAAATAATAATAACCACCTACCCATCTTTTCAATGATTCATTACAGGAAATGATGTCATAATCTGCACAATCAAATAAATTTAAAGTAATAATACTATATAAAATAATTAATATATCTATAAAAATGTATATACATACATATAAATACTACATGTATAAATAAATACAATATATCGGTATGTTATTACATACCTTATATTTATCTATATTTTAAAAAACATTTTATATTAATGACTTCATTAAGCCCTGGATATATATCAGCCCCAAAAAGGAGCTGCCAAAATGCTTCCTTCTGTTCTAATGTGTTGTCAATGTCACCACCAAACTTTTTTCTCTACATAATCTAAAACAAAAAATTTAAATTTCTTAAAGTCCGTGCAGGAAAGAGCATGTCTAGCTAAAGAATTGTTTTTATCTTTTTTCTTTATAGCTAGAACATGCTCATAAATTCTACGTTTTAAAACTCACATTCGTTGAAACAACATTAAAACCCACATTCAAAGAAAATACATTTTACCCGTGGCAGATAAAAATTAATTCTGGGCTGTTTTCAAATCATAGGCCCCTTGCATATGAAACATACATGTGCTCTTTGATACACCTTCCTATTGCTTTGAACATTTTTCCAGTAAACAAAACAAAACTGTCCAATTCAGAACATTTCCATCATAAAAGTCTACTCAAACTTCTACAGTCCACTATTATCAGTAAATATGCACAATTCTACAGTCCACCATTATCAGTAAATATGCACAATCTCTGAAGTAGTAAAAAAGTCATCTAAATAATTCCACGTTAAATAAATCTGTAATGAAGAGGTTGGTGCTAGCAATCACCTTTATATTTCATGGTTTCATCGAAAAATAAAGTGTCTGATGCCCCTGTGGAATAAATTGCCTAAATTACATTAAAAATAAGCTAGTAATCTTGCAATAGGAAATGGATGGCAAACTGATAACAGGGTCATAGTATCTTAATTTTCAGTACGGCAGCATTCACCCCTTATGGGAGTAGAACCAACAACCTTCTGCATCAAAAGCAAGTACACAACCTTTTGTGCTATTAGCAATGTGAGCTGACTTAGCATCATCAGCACTAAACTTCTCTTCCCCTGCAGCTCTCAGCTCCTTGTAAAATCTACTCAATACTCAACTGCATCTCAACTTCGCAGCACAAGAAGTCTGGAAAAAAACAAATTTATTGGGATGGGTCAAAAGGGCAAAAACCAGGGACACATTAAACATTGCTTGTATAATCTTGGAAAGCTGCTATAATAAAATGCTGTTACCACCATACATTTTACTGCCAAGGTCCCTGTGCAAAACAGTCAACAGCAACATACCACTACGCCAAATCAGCTGCTTTGTGAAAGAGAGGAAGACTGAAACTTAAATGGCTATCATTTAATGAATTCAGTTCTTGCCATAGCTGTCAACCTTAGCCCAAAAAACCTGGACAAAGCCACTAACAGGGTATTACAGTCCCAAAAATAAGGACAAATTTCAAATAGCCATCTTATAAACTTAAAAAATTGCTATAATAAAAGGTTGTGTTACTATATATTTATTGCTAGAATAAAACGTTGTTTTACTATGTATTTTCTGAAGAATATGAAGACTGAAATTCAAATGCCTGTCAATTTTACTTCTGACGGAACAAAAACAATTTTCAGCAGAGGCCCAGGGAGAAATACTGTAGACACATGTCTTTGTAAAATGGCAGGACACCACAGCAAATCCACACAAACACAGGGATAAGATGCAGACTCCACACAGAAGGCACCCCAGCCAAGAATCAAACCAGAAAACCTATAGCTGTGAGGCAACAATACTGCCACTGCACCATCAAATATGTAAGGAACTAAACATTCAGAAACCTGAAGTCTGAAATTCAAATGCCTGTCAATTTTATTTAACATTTGTTAATCAGGACAGTCTGACTTGGAACAAAAAACAATTCTCAGCAGAGGCCCAGGAAGAAATAATGCAGACATGTCTTTGTAACATGGGAGGACACAAAAGCAAACCCACACAAACACAGGGAGAAGATACAGACCCCCACAAAGAAGGCACCCCAGCCAAGAAGCAAACCTGAGAACCTGCAGCTGTGAGGCAACAATGCTACCACTGCACCATCAAATATCAAGTATTGCAACATTTATAAACCACAGATATTATGAGGAACAGTTCAGATCAAATATGAGGCAAAAATCTGCAATTTTTTTACAAATGGTGGTGGGTAGGGAATTCAGGTCTTTAACACCTGCATACAAGGTACAGAGTTCAAGCCTGAGGTATTCTCTACCACACCACCATGAGCCTAACCACCAGTATATTGCACCAGGGGCATTTACACACACACACACACACACACACACACACACACACACACACACTCCCCCTGTACACTTACCTGGTCCTGCAAACCACCAGGTCCCTGTCCGCAGAATCACCACTACTTCCATAAATCCAGGTCCCCCGACGAGTGCAGCTGAAACCCCGTGCAAATCTGACCTTGCCCGTCGCGAGATCTTACCCTGCAGCAAGCTCCAATCCAGACCCGAGATCCTTCTCCTGACTGCCGACCTTGCAGTCCGACCCCGACGTGTTTCCCCAGCGAGTTCCCAGGCAGTCTATGCAGTTTAAAACTGCATAGACTTGTGGGAGCGCTCCTGTTCACGTGTCTCTATCAGGACTGCTGCTGAGACAATCTGCGCATGCTCCATGCTCCAGACTGTCTCAGCAGCAGTCTGGACTAGCGCGCATGCGCGAAGTCCGCGGAATTTTTAAATATTTTTTTCTTATTTTTTTTATTTTGTTAATTTGAAGTTGAGGGGGCTGCAGTCCGGCAGTCCAATAGCACGGGCTGCCCCTGGGTGTATGACTCGGCGGTCATGCAACTATTCTCCATTTGCATGGGTGCCGTGAAGTTAGCCAGCTGTGTTTTTAGGAGGCCAAAGTTAGCTTTGGAGAGGTTTTTCATGGTGGTTACCTTTGCGGGGTGGGGGGGTGGGAGGGATGTGGATTTCCAAGGTGATTAGTTTGTGGTCGGATCTAACCAGGAAGGAGTTGACTATTAGTGTAGAGCAACGGTCGCCCATGTTAGTAATGACCAGGTCAAGGATGTTGCTACCTCTAGTGGGGGGAAGAACAAGCTGGTCCAAGGCATTGGAATTAATGGATTCCAGGAAACATTGGGTAAGTGTATTGGTACATGAGTAGTTTTCCCAGTTAATGGAGGGGTAGTTGAAGTCACCCAGTATGAGAGTGTTAGGCTGGACCCTAATATTCTTCAGGGTGCTTAGGAACGTGGAATGTGAGTCTTGGGACATGGTTGGGGGCCTATACCAGGCTACAACTTGAATCAGTGTCTTACCCAATGTTAGCTGCACCTGCTGTATCTCAGATGCGTTATGGTTGGTTACCAGTCTAGAGGTGTGAGCATCCTTTATGAATATGGAAACACCACCACTTTGTAAATTCAGTTCAAGTTCTGGGGCCGAAAGGTGTGGAATGAGTTATAGCCTGTTAGTGTAAGGGTGTTTTCTGCTGCCTTGAACCAGGTCTCTGTTACAGCACAAATGTCTATGTTCTCCATTTTAAGGAGTGGTTTGAGTGAGTGCATTTTGAGATTTAGACTTCTAGCATTGAGCAGCCTGACCCTCATACTGCATTTGTTTGTAGCTGTTACAGTGGTAATTTGGTCTTTGGAACACCACCTAAAAATGGCACTACAGGGGTGGCAAGAGCCTTGGCCAGTATCCGGAAGTCCAGGGGTGACAGATGCAGGCCATCTCTGGCAAAGCATCGAGGTCTGTCAGTCATGTCATCCCAGGCAGAAAGATACTGGATCCCCTTAGAATGACACCAGAAACTTAGCCAGTTGTTGAAATCAATCATTTTCTGCTTGTACTGTGGTATCATTCTGGGTGATGGTAGGATGCTGCTCAGGGCTATGGTCATACCCGCCTAGGCTACACAATCAAAGAGCTCCTCCATTTCTCTTTTCATGTAGTCCAGGGAGGTACATCTCAGATCATTCACACTTACATGTACAATGACAGTCATATTTGTACCTGTTGTTGAGAGACCTGAGTGCATGCATTATGTGGTGGATCCTGGCACCTGACAGGTAGCTGACTGTTACTTTCTCCTTATTCAACCTACTGAGTGGGACATCAGTGTGCCTCACTATTGAGTCACCTATGACTAGTATGTTGGGCATGCTGTTTTGCCTTAGTAGCTTTGGTTGAATGTCACACTGTTTAGGAGAGGTATGTGTCTCATGATTAATGTTGTGTTGTGGTGGTCGAGTGCATTTCTACCTTGGAGGTCTCTGCTGTGTGGGTTGATTTTTATTGAGAGCCTCTGCGTAGGTGGGAGTGTGGTTTATGTTTTTATGTGAAGGCAGTGCTGGTGTGTGTTCTGGAGGACTATGTGTTTCATGTGGTGTGGTGCAAGTGTTGACCTTCTCCTCTTGACCAGCTATTCCAGTCTTGGCTGGAGAGTGCATGGCTTCCAATTTGTATATATAAGTGCATCTACATGAGGCAGTTGCTACATTGCCTCAGGATGCCCAAGTTCATCAGGTTAATAGGAGAAAGTACAGGGAACTGAACTTTAGACATGCCTGGAGGGGTGGGCATTAATAATAAGTACTGAAGCTGTTTCCTTGTAGAACGTTTAGTGCTGGTAGCACTTGTGTGTGTGCTACAATAATTGCTACAAGAAGTCTGGTAAAGTGCTAAACTAATAAGCTAGTAAAAGTGCAGAAGAGGAGAGAACTAGCAGATCTAAGGGAAAAATTGAAGAGCAGACTTTGGCACCACTCAGAAGCTTACAAAAAGTCCTGGATACAGCAAATCTGTATCTGGACTAGAATAGTTACAGGAAAGGCAGGAAACAAGAAAGTTGAAAGATATGGAAAAACTGCCCAAACGGCCAATAAACTACAATTTCTGGAGCAGAAACCACTCCTCTTGTGGTAGATAGGCTACCTAGTGCTTACAACTGTCACTGATAAGCTAGAAGGCTTCCCTCCAACACAGAAAGGCTTGGGGGTTTCAGAAGCTTACCAACAGTCCTGAATACAGCAAATCTGTATCTGGACTAGACTAGTTACAGGAAAAGCAGGAAACAAACTTAGAACTTTTTTTCAGAAAGCAGATAAAACAGCACTAAAAACAATTCAAGTGCAGTTCAAGCTAGCACATGAGCATGTAGCAGTATTAAAGCAAATACAGTTTAAATAAATGCAATTTATTCAAAATGTATTCTGAACTGAATTCAGTTGTTGTTTTATTCAACTCTGAACAGTTAAAAATTGAAAAAAAAAAACTATACTTATCCACTGAGAAGCACACTCAGTCAGAACACAAGAAGATTTTTTTTCAGTAAAGTGAAAAGGGAGAAAGGAGGAGCAGACGATAATTCAAGATTAAAAACCTAAGTGGGTTGTCCTTCTCAAATGTTTTCTTTGTATTAGGCAGAAAGAGCACTAGACTGGGAGGAGTGTCCCAGATTAAATTTACAGTAGCGGCGGGCAACTGCAAAGCCACTAACAATAAAAGAACTGTTTCAGAACAGATCAGAGAACAGAAAAAAAAAAAAAAAAAAAAAAAATATATATATATATATATATATATATATATATATATATATATATATATATATATATATATATATATATAATTATATGCCAACAAATATATATTCAGTCAAGCAAAAAGTGCCAAAAAATATACTTATCAGTTTGTTTGAGAAGCACTCCAGTCAGAACACAAGCATATTCTAAATGGTATCCAGGAATTTACTGACAGAGGACTGTTGTTAAATCAGCAAGCCTTGAAACAATCACATAACACAAAAGTTATTAGACCAAGTTATACCAACTTTAAGAACACCACAGAAATAGGGGGTAACCAGTTTCAGAACAGATCAGAGAACAGAAAAAAAATACATATATATATATAAAATTATATGCAAGCAAATATATATAATTCAATCAATCAAAACGTGTCAAAAATATACTTAACTTGTTTGAGAAGCACTCCAGTCAGAACACAAGCAGATTCTAAATGTTATGCAGGAATTTACTAACGGGGAACTATTTTTAAATTGGCAATCCTTGAAACAATCAGATAACACAAAAGCTATTAGACCAAGTTATACCAACTTTAAGAACACCAGGGGAATGGGGGGGGGGGGGTAACCAGTTTCAGAAAAGATCAGAGAACAGAAAAAATATATAATTATATGCAAGCAAATATATATAATTCAGTCAAGTAAAAAGTGCCAAAAATATACTTATCAGTTTGTTGGAGAAGCACTCCAGTCAGAACACAAGCAGATTCTAACGGTATTATTTAAATAATATCATTTACTCTTTAAAAAAGTTCACATATTCTAACCATTGTATTAAAGACTTAATATCTCCTATGTTTCAAATTGCATATACAAATGACTGCTTAGAAACTCATAACTTCAACTAAATGCTAGTAATGAAACAACAAAGTAATGTAATTTATTGGCATCAATTCCTAAATGGTACTGACACACATACACACACACACACACATATATTTTATATATATATATATATATATATATATATATATATATATATATATATATATATATATATATTTATAGGTTTACTATCATTATGTCGGACTGGACCCAGTCAAACGCTGCTTACATCGACCCACGTCCATGAAAGTTGACATTACAGAATCCCAACACTGCTGAATTACATCTCAAATGCGACCACGGAACGGGCTTTAACATAGGTCAAGATAGGGGCGAGATTTGTAATTCGGCAATATCGGGTTCGACATTGTCACCATTCGACCCCTTGCCTTTCATTGAAGTGGAGTCATCTGAATCCACTTCAACATAATGATAGTAAACATAGGGATAAATAAGATATTTAACCTAGATAAGAAATCATTCTCCAAATTATTGGAATTCTCAATAAATATCAATAATAATGCAATAAAAATAAATCATATTTGTCACAAATTATAAAAAAAACTTAAGATAGATTTCACATATTTAGACAATTCCTATTGGAACTGCTTCTCAAAATTTAGTAATGAGGATACAAGAAATATAATATTAAAATCTACAAATAAAACTACATCTTTTGTCACTCCTAACAAAATTACAGTTATGTATAAATCAAATAGAATTAAATGCTGGAGATGCGAGTCTGAAAAATAGCTGATTGTATGCGTATGGTATATGAATATAAAGTAATCTTCCCTTTTTGGAAAGAAATGAATAACTTTATTCAAAATCTATGGTGAGACAGATGTAATATTTCTAAATTTTCAGTTGTATTTAATGCTCTGATTCCTGAGATAATTCCAAAAAAACTAAGTGCCTCTTCTTTGGTCTATTCTTGCTATAACCAGAAAATTAATTACTAAACATTGGAAAAGTAAAGTTATCCCCGCTAGTATTGAATTTATTAGTATGATGAAAATCATTTGCAGTAGTGAATTGCATACTATAAAGATGAGAACTTCTAATGTTACACATTCATATAAATCTTGGCTTAAACTTAAAGACTTGCTTGAAAAATATTAATTGTTGATGTATAACTTTGATGTATTGAACAGCTGTCGACCTATATAAATATGTAAATATTGTTTTATAATTGATTTGTTTATTTACTGTTTTAAAACCAAATAAAAAGAATTAAAAAAAATAGGCCAAATAACACAAACCCCCCAATACTGACTACTGTAAAGCACTTACGCTAATACCATTATGTTCACAGAGAGAGTTATTGATGTTATTAGCAAGTTTTCTCTCCTTCAACCAATTTGCCATCCATATTGTTAAGTAGGGATTCATTTTTAATTCTCATTAAATTTAGTATAACATCCCAAACACTGAATTAAATTCCAGGCAGAATATGGATGAACTTCATTAGCTGCATGGTCATAGTCTAAAAAGCTTGCAATATTTTCATAAAAATGGTTTAAGCTGGTTAAAAAAAGAGTGCTGTTCAATAAAGCTATATTGAAAAATGTCAAGGCCAGGTTTAAATACATGCTGGAGTAATGACAAATGGTATGCTGAAAGCATTTTGCTAAAATACAAGTTAAGCTAATTGGCCTAATTATCAACAGTGCTTCAATGCAAGAATGACAATTGCTTTAAGTTCTGTAAAGAGTCAGGTTATCGGATATGCTATTCAAAAAAAAAAAAGAAACTCTCCATCTAGACCTGCAGCAGAGTTTGACTTAATGGATTTTAGTGCTTTAGTGATGAAGTCAACTGAAATTATTGGACATTTACCCAATAAATACATCAGCATCCAAAGGAGTGGAAATTCTACTTCTTGATAGATTATCAAAAACATTTACCAGCAAAACATTAACCAGCCTTCCTGGCTTAGTAATGAAGCTGTCAACATCTTTTATACTAATACTAGAAAGGGCATCTTTCTCACAGAATGCACATTTTTGAGCAGGGCCTTATTATTATTCCTGGATTTTTCTGCTAACCTTACATCATAAGCACTATGAGATCCTTCTTCCAGTTTTCTAAAGGGCAGTGTTGCTCAGTTCTACCAGACTTTATTTCCTATATTTGGGATTTCTTTAAACTTTCTCCATAGTTTCTTCTGACTCTATTTATTTTGTACGAGTCCTTTCATCTCCCACAGAAAAAGTCTATTTTTTTCTATGGTTAAGTTACTAAAGGGAACAACTACAGTCCAAGGAAAGTCACGCATGGACAGCAAGTGCAAAGGCCAAAATAATGCAAAATAGAAACAAAGCGGCCAGCACAAAAAGAGGAATCCAACTTTTATTGTAACAAAAGGCAGACCAGTTTCGGCCCAAAGACCTTTATCAATGCAAAAAACAAATTCATATAATGGAACACTCCTTATATGTAAAATCCTCAATTGTTCCCCCAGTGAGAATGCAAAAACAATTAGGAGATTCCAGTACAAAGAACACACCTACACCAGTGTGTTCACTCAACACAACTGCATCAAAGTAAAACACATCATCAAATATACATATACATATACATATTTATAAATATTAAGTGCTGACCTGAAGAATGGATAAAAAAAAAGACAAACATTATTCAAAAATCAAGCCCTGTAAAGTATAAAAATGCCTTACAAAGACCTGAATTAGAACTTAGTAAGTTAAATGTTAATATTAATTCTAGAGTTGTTCATTTAATCCTGGAGGGAACAAGCCCCCCAAATGAATAATCCATGACCTTTCCTTTTTATTTAAGAGTTCATGCCATTTATTTTTAGAGAACTTTGATCCCACAACCTTGTCAATGATGGTAAAATGAAAATTTGCCATTTTATGGACCAGGGTATGTTTATATAAGGCATTGGTAATAACCTTGTTTCTGATGTTGCTCAAATGTTCAGAAATACGTAATTTAAACGATCTAGATGTTTGGCCTATGTAAAATGCAGAGCAGTGGCACTCAACCAAATAAATCTCCCAACTGCTACTGCAATTCATAAGGGTTCGGATTTCAAAAACACATGCATTTTTATTAGAAAACTCTTTGGTCTTAAGTACATATCTACAAAAGGCACAATGTTCACAAGGAAAACAGCCAAACACTTTAGTACTATCTAGGGTACGTTGAATTTTAACTTGGGAAGATGCATGTCTTTTATAAAAACGTAGATGTCCCCCCCAAGGTTACCCCTCTTCGATAGGAAAAGGCACATCTGTTGTCCAATATTTTGGCCAGATAGTCATCAGTAAGTAAAATATCCCAGTGTTTTTGTATTAACTGAGTAAGATGCTTAGTGTTCCTACCAAACGTGGTAGTAAATCTGATTTTAGATCCTTGATGGAATTTGGAACCTTGGTAGGTAAGTAATTCCTCCCTAGGTATCTTTTCAACAATAGAGCTTGTATATATCAAATATTTAACAGAATAGCCCCGTTCCACAAAACTATGGGTTAAATCACTGTTGAAATGTGCAAGATCAGTCACTCCTGAGAATATCTGTTTTAAGCTCATATATTGGGATTTCGGAATATTCCTCATAATATGACCTGGATGACAGCTGGATGCATGCAGTAATGAGTTGGAATGAAAGGGCTTCCTATAAACTGTACTAGTTAAAGTACCATCATGTTGTTTATTGACCAAAACATCCAAAAATGGAACTGACCTCTTATTGGAGTTGACAGTAAATTTCATGCCCCATTTATTATCATTAAGATAACAAACAAACTCTTGTAAATAAACTAAATCAGATTTCCAAATCATCCAGCAGTCATCCAGGTACCTACGCCAAATGTCCATTTCATCAATAAAGATGTTATGGCTCCTATCATAGATCGTATGATGTTCCAGATAGCCCATGAAAAGATCCGCACAAATGGGAGTGAAAGCTGTCCCCATAGCAGTGCCTTGCAACTGTAGATAGCATTTTCCATTAAACAAAAAAAATTCTTTGTTAATACATGCTTTTGTTTATTGAACGTGATGTGTTTTTCGTCTCACTATTAGTAAGACTTCTTCAGACAAAAAACATTTACACATAGTATTTAAATTAAACTAATAGTTAAAAGATTACCCCAACCACCAATCAGAACAGGAAACTACATACAATAACCATTCTAGAGACTCTAATCTATTAATCATGAATTTATGTATATATACACACCATGTCTACCAAAATCATATAAAAAATATTTAAAAATGTTTAAAAAACATTGTTATGATGTTACTACAACCACAATTAATTAGCCCAAGTTACTATATACTCTGTATTCATAAATGCAAGAATATACAGATACATCCTTACATAAATAATGGATAAATTCAGAATAGCAACCACTTATAACACTTCATTCAAATTCCACATGCATAAATACCTCAATTAGTCAGATAATCAGATAAACAACCCCCAATATATATGTTATCTATTTATTATTTGTTCTGTATTTCATTAAAACATACATTAAACACATATAATATTACCTTAAAAGACATTTTAATTTTAAGATACACACAATTGAATACATTTCATTCAGGCCTGGATATTGACAGGCCCGGGTCCCTATTTGCCATTTTAATTCTAGTCTTTCCAGTAATAGTGCTGCAGGGCCCCCCTCATATCCACTGAAATACAATCAATAGCTCTGAACTTAAAGGAATGGGTAGGAAATTCTGTTACATGTCTGGCCAATACACTATCCTGTTTGGTAGTCCAAATGCTATAAAGGTGCTCATATACTCTTTCCTTGAGATTCCTATCAGTTTTTCCGATACAGAAAGCAGAGCATCTCTGGCAGCATGCCAGATATACTACTCCTTGACATTACAGTCAAATTTCTGAATGGTCTTATAACTAGTCTCTCTAATGGTAAAACTTTCACCTATATCCATATATGGACAATAGGCACACCTACCACATTTGTACATCCCTTTTCAATTAAGGCCTCCAGTAACTCTTTTTCTCATTCCTAATAAGGACTTAGGGTTGTTTCCCCATTTAAACACCACTTTAGGGGGATCTATAAGTTTTGAAAACAGGCCGAAATCAGACCTAATAATGTCCCAAGTTTTATTAATGATTTCCATATTACCATATCCATCTAAACTAAACATGGTAATGAAGCTTACCCCTTTAGTCGGGTTCCCTAAATCCCCCATGGCTTCTGAAACACTAGACCCAGATTCTTCCCCTAATATAGGTCGATAAAAACCTCTAAGTCTCTTCTCCTTCACTTCATGTATCAATTCCCTTACAAATGGAACAGGATATCCCCTTTTAAAAAACATCATTTCAAGTTTATCACATTCTAATAAAAATTCCATATCCCTAGACACCATTCAGCACTTCACTACAGAACATTTCAGGAACAAAGGGTGGCAGCTGCTGAAATGAAGAAAGGCATTCGAATAGGTGTCTTCTAAAAATAGAGGCAGAATATGAATTATTTTATAGGATAAAGGCAGAATATGAATTATTTTGTAGGTTTTTCCTTAGATCAACATCCAAATAAGCAATTCTTTCTGTATCAAATGTAGAGGTGAATTTCAAAAATGTTGTAGTGTTGTTAAAATTGTTAAAATTTAATTGCTGGAACCTGTGTTCTGAGAGACTGTTTTCCAATCTATCTGCAAATATACAGAGCTGAGTATATATTTTTTGGTTTTAGAGTTTGTTAATTGTTGCTTAGATCTCTGTTGAAACTGTTGTCTCCCTGTTCTGAGAGACTGCTTTCCAATCTATCTGAAAATATACAGAGCTGAGTATATTTTTTTGGTTTTAGAGTCTGTACTGTTAGCTATTGCTTAGATCTCTGTTGAAACTGTTTTCTGCACACACACACCCATTTTCTGCCATGTCTTCAGTTGGTATAACTGGTTTTTACAGCTTGTGTGTTATCTAAATCAAGGATCACTTGCATAAAATTATAACTGTTTATAACAGCCTGCATTTAATTGCTGGAACCTGTGTTCTGAGAGGCTGTTTTCCAATCTATCTGCAAATATACAGAGCTGAGTATATATTTTTTTGGTTTTAGAGTTTGTTAATTGTTGCTTAGATCTCTGTTGAAACTGTTGTCCCCCTGTTCTGAGAGACTGCTTTCCAATCTATCTGCAAATGTACAGAGCTGAGTATATTTTTTTGGTTTTAGAGTTTGCACTGTTAGTTGTTGCTTAGATCTCTGTTGAAACAGCCCCCCTCCCCCTATTTTCTGCCATGTTTTCCATTGGTATAACTGTTTTTTTACAGCTTGTGTGTTATCTAACTCAAGAATCACTTGCATAAAATTAGACCTGTTAGTAACAGCCTGCATTTAATTGCTGGAACCTGTGTTCTGAGAGACTGATTTCCAATCTATCTGCAAATATACAGAGTCGAGTATATATTTTTTTGGTTTTAGAGTTTGTTAATTGTTGCTTAGATCTCTGTTGAAACTGTTGTCTCCCTGTTCTGAGAGACTGCTTTCCAATCTATCTGCAAATATACAGAGCTGAGTATATTTTTTTGGTTTTAGAGTTTGTACTGTTAGTTGATGCTTAGATCTCTGTTAAAACTGTTTTCCCCACCCCCCCTCCTATTTTCTGCCGTGTCTTCAGTTGGTATAACTGTTTTTTAGAGCTTGTGTGTTATCTAACTCAAGGATCACTTGCATAAAATTAGACCTGTTAGTAACAGCCTGCATTTAATTGCTGGAACCTGTGTTCTGAGAGACTGCTTTCCAATCTATCTGCAAATATACAGAGCTGAGTATATATTTTTTGGTTTTAGAGTTTAATTCTTGCTTATATCTCTGTTGAAACTGTTGTCTCCCTGTTCTGAGAGACTGCTTTCCAATCTATTTGCAGATATACAGAGCTGAGTATATATATTTTTTGGTTTTAAGAGTTTGTACTGTTAGTTGTTGCTTAGATCTCTGTTGAAACTGTTTTGTCCCACTCACCCTCCCTATTTTTGGATTGTAGTTTAAATTTGGTGGCTTTTGCAGTTTCCCGCCCCACTGTAGATTTGATCTCAGACACTCCCCCAGTCCCATCTCTTTACCACATTCTACCTAATAAACTCTTTCTGCATTTGCTTTTAGTCTTTTTGTATTTAATTGCATTTTTTAAACTGTGTTTGGTCTAATATTGCTACATACTCAAGTGTGCTAGCTTGCACTGCATGTGAATTGTTTTTACTACTGTTTTTGCTACTTTTCTGTAAAAAAAAAACTGTAAGCCTGTTTCCTACCTTTCCTGTAACTAGTGTTCCAGATACAGATTTGCTGTATCCAGGACTTTATGTAAGCTTCTGAGCCCCCCAAGCCTTTTTGTGTTGGAGGGAAACCTTCTAGCTTATCAGTGGGAGTGGTAAGCACTAGGTAACCTGTCTACCACATAAGTAGTGGTTCTGGCCCAGAATTTGTAGTTATTGGCAGTTTGGGAAATCTCTTCCATCTCTCTCAACTTTCTGATTTGAAAGCCTGTATTTGCACTTGTTTCTGTCCTGTAACTCATCTAGTGCAGATACAGATTCTTAGTTTTAGCACTTAAATTTGCTTGTTCATGCTCAGCACTTGTTTAGAACTTGTAAGCACTAAATAAGCTACTAATTACTATAGCACTCTATCTTCCTCATTACCTAGAGGAAAACAGTTTTTTTACTTACTTTTCTCATTTGCTTAGAGAAAAACAGCTGTTGTACTCACTTTCCTCACTTATCTAGAGGAAAATAGTTTTTTATTCAGGCATGTCCAAGGGTCAGCTCCCAGTGTTCTCTCCTGTCTATCTGATGAATCTGGGCATCTTGAAGCAATGTAGAATTTGCCTCATGTACACAGACAACTCTCTCCTCCTACCACCCAACACTACAACCTGTGAGAGATGCACTTATCTAGCCAAACTGGAAGTAAAGCGCTCTCCAACCAAGACTGAACTTGCCAGTCATGAGGAGAAGGTAAACATTTGCACCACACCACACTCATCACATAGTCTCACTAAATCTACATCACCAAAATCCACACATAGTAACACAAAAACATTTGCGGAGGCTCTCAATAATAATCTGTCTAAGCAACAGAGACCTCCAAAGCAGAAACGCAAGCAACCTCCATCCCCCAACACAACCCAAATGACACATAGCCCACAGACTCAGTGTGCCACTCAACCACAGCCAATAAGGCAAAACAACGTACCCAACACATTACTCATAGGTGACTCTATAGTCAGGAACACTGGACAATACAGTTACAACTGCTGAATCCTACACAAATGCACTCTATAAGCACTTACACGAGTGCATGGATCATGCTATCCCAAACAGAACCAAGACGCTATCCTCCAAAAAAGGAAGCCAATCTGGTGGTCCCCTGCCATAAACAAACTGTACAACAGCAAGAAGAAACTGTTGCAAAAGAGAGTAAAATCCCATCAGTGGAGGAGCTCCCTGGTCAGCCTCAGTAAGAAGCTGAGATCCCTTATAAGATCCTCCAAAGCTAGCTACGAAAACAAAATTGCCACTAATTCTAAGGACAACCACAAAGCATTCTATAGCTATGTCAAGAGTCTTGATAGCAACACCCAAATCTGCTCTGAGTTACAGCACAACGGCACAAAAATTACAGAACCAACTGATATTGCCAACATCCAGGCAGATAGCTTCAGTGCTAACTTTACCCCCACCTCACCTCCTAAAGGGCCCATATCTATACAGGAAGAATGCAGAGTCCTTGTAATCACAACTACGCAGGTAAAAGCTGCACTGTCTAAAACCAAAAACACAGCATCCATGGGACCGGACAACATCCCAGGCTGCATTTTACATGAACTTCAGAACGAACTGGCTCCCCACTTAAGCACCATGTTCAATAATAGCCTTGCATCAAGCTTTGTGCCCACTGAATGGTGCACAGCAACAGTTATACCACTCCACAAAGGGGGAGCCACCACTTATCCCGGGAACTATCAACCTATTAGCCTGATGAGCCTGGTCTGCAAGGCCATGGAATGTATCATCATGGAACTTATAAACAAATACATTGGTAACCTCCAAACTCTGGATCCCACCCAGTTCGGGTTTGTGAAAGGCAGATCATGACTCCTGAACCTGATTGACTTCTTTGAGGCAGTCACCAAAGCTGTAGATGAGGGTAAGGTGGTTCACACAGCCTATCTTGACCTTGCCAAGGCTTTCGACACCATCCCCCATTCTGGAATTATAGCTAAACTCACTAAACTAAGTATAAATCCCTACGTCACAAGATGGGTTGCCAAGTGGCTCACTGACAGAACCCACACTGTAAAAGTTGCAGACTCCAAATCTGACCTCAAAGCACTGACAAGTGGAGTACAACAGGGTTGCGTCCTGGGACCTCACCTGTTTGGTATCTACTTCTCTGAAGTACAGGCTAACACAGAAGGCTTCTGGTTAACAAAGTTCGCAGATGACTGCAAACTAGGAGCCATAGTCAAGTCCCTAAATAATTTGTGGACATCCTACAGAAGGGCCACGCAGAGACAGATGCCTGGTGTCAGAGCCATGGCCTTAAGCTCAATGTCAAAAAGTGCAGTGTCATCCCCTTTGGTAAAAACTCCGTATCCATGAACTACCACATAGGCAGCAATCTACTTAACACCGAATGTGTGATAAGAGACCTTGGGACCCAGGTGGACAGTAGTCTCTCCTTTGATAGTCACATCGCCACAGTAGTCAGGAAGTCCTTCTACGTGGCACACCTCATCATAAAAGGGTTCTCATCCAGGAAAAAAGAGGTCATTGTTCCCCTCTACTCGACACTCATTAGACCCATTATAGAGTACAACGCCCCTTTTGGAATGTACCTCACAAGACATCTGCAGCAGCTGGAAAGGCCACAGAAGTACCTCACAAAGAAGATTACTGGCCTCAAACAAATGCCCTACACTGACCGCCTCAAAAAACTCCAGCTTTACTCCATAGCATATCGCCTACTCCGAAGTGATCTCTGCCTAACATATAAAGCTATGTCAAACCCAGAGCTGTTGGACATGCTACACCTAAAGAAATCCCAATCCCTCCGAGCTACATGCTTTAGGGACCTAAACCTTGTCACCACAATAAACAAGACATGCTGGAGGATAGATTCCGGTCCCAGAGACTTCCCATACTCTGGAACAGGCTACCCATCTATGTCAAGCAAAGTTATTCATTAGCACTCTTCAAGAAAAATCTTGATGAGTGGCTGGGAAATAGCAAATACACCCCAGGGATCATTTCTGTGTCTCTGCTCAACAGTGGCACAGAAAAATAACTTTCTTGGGTGGCGTAAGCCAGGGAACCTTGTTGGCTAGGCTTACATAGAACTTTGGGCCAATAGCCTAGTACCTACCTATGAACCTAGGAAATATGTTACCAAATTGGCTGCATCACTTAAATCCCCCTCTATCAACATAAAAATGTCATCCAGGAAACATGTATAAAAATGTATATTCCCATTTATATGTGGTACTTTCTGCATGTATTCTCTTTCCCAGTACCAAATTGGCGAAGCTGGCCCCACATGGGGATCCCGTTGCTATGCCTATTTTTTTAACAAAGAATTTTCCATTGAAGGTGATAAAATTATTTGACAATACCATGTCCAATAATTCAGCCAACAAGGTAATCTCATTATTAGGGACTCCTAACTTATGTAACAACAAGATGAGCCACTCAACACCCTTCATATGTGGGACAGACGTATATAAATCCTTTACATTTATCATTAAAAAATTCAGCTTGCTGTTGAACTTTAACTTCTGAAGACTGGCTGAAAAGGACCACGAATCTTTACAAATCTGGGGTTGTTGTACTACGCACTTCTTGAAACAGTGGTCTATATACATTGCACATGTATAAGTGATGCTATCTCTTGCATCCACTAAAGGTCTCATTGGTGGATCGATAATACATTTGTGTATTTTTGGGATACCAAACAAGATCAGTACTTTAGGGGCTGGCATACATAAATAATTATATACATTCACATCTATCCTAGCTTCAATGACCAATTCCTCCAAAAACGATCGTATTCTCCCATAGGCTACATTCAGTTCATTCCTTAACACCTCCATGTAGGTGTCAGTTGCAATTATTTTTTCCATTTTCACTTGATAGTCAATTTTATTCATTATAACCAGTCCACCACCTTTGTCTTGTTGCATCACTCTAACCTGAGCTTGTTGTAAAAATGTAAGGGCCTGCCTTGCATCTCTCGTAACATTATTGAGCCTATTATTACCTTTTCTCTGTACTTCAATAAAATTATAAAAATAAAATTCACAAATTTGTTCGAATAATAATAATGTTGGATGAAGAGGTAGGCAAAATGTACTAGATATGTAAAAAGGATTATTTAATTCACTTTCTTGACCAAACATATAATTAAAATTCAATTTCCTAGTAAAAAGTTTTAAATCGACAACTGAATCAGCTAAACAAGCTTTCCTAGCCAGAACAAACGTCTGGCCCTTTGCAAGTAGGTCGGATAACACAATATCCATAGTCAAACATGAGAAATTAAATATTTTAAAGTCACCTTGTGAATTGATTGCAATACTGCATCCACTAGATGATTCCTCTACTGCTTCCCCCATTGCTGGTATTTGTTTGATTTATTGTAAGTCACCTGAGGTAGACCCTGCCTCAGGTTGTAACTGTTATTAATCACTATTGCTTAGGAAGATGGCATGCTTTAGTCAGCTCCATGGGTATCTCCTGGAGTGAGATCATAACTATTTAAAAGACAAACAGCTGTTTATCTTTTGGCCAAACCTAGCATTCTGTTCTTACATCAGGCTTTGAGTGCAACATCCTATTTTTCCTTACCAGTATTTACCATAACATGTAGGGTTTTGGGAAGCTTATTCTCCTTGTAAAACTTAAGAAAAAATATATCCAGCACCAGGAGAAGTTTCAAACAATTTGTAGATATATTTATTAGGGCAAACCCCAAAAAATCCATAAGCAGCAAATCGGTTTCGGCTGAGTATTCACCTTCTTCAGTGCATTAATGTGAACAGACACATATGTTTAAATAGGAAAATAATCAGAAGAATTGATTGCAATCATCCATTAATAGTTTAAACAATTAAGCAAATCAACTTAACTCATTCAGACCAGGACTGAATAGTGCACCTAGCCTAACAATCCAACCTGAGTCTTTCTGATTTAAAATAGTATGCCATCCTGATTTACGTGTTTTGTTATGTTCAATTCTGTCAATTATTGTGAACGTGAACTTAGTTCTTTTGTGTTTCAAGTGTGTTTATATAGTGCATTGGATAATCTAGTATTTTTAATATCACTTAAATGTTCACTGATTCTGAATCTGAAAGATCTAGATGTTTGCCCTATGTAAAATGCAGAGCAAAAGCAGGTGGCTAAATAGATTATCCAATCACTACTACAGTTCCCAAAACATCTAATTTCATAAACTCTGGATGTATTTTTGCTGGTGAACTCCTTTGTTTTGACTATATGTTTACAGGCGTGACAGTGAGCACAGGCTATACTGCCTGTCAATTTGCCTCTAAACAGCATTGTTTGTTATTTGAATGACTCAATGTGATGTTTATAGTGTGTAAAATATGAATTAATGGTTCTACCTCTCCGATATGAAAATAGATAACAAGATGTAAGACAATGACCTAATTTTTTTTGGGCTAACAAAATGTCCCAATGGTTGTTAATGATGTCCCTGAACCAATTTGTATTAGATCCAAAAGTAGTTACTAACCTAATGGGTTGGGAAGTTTGTTTTTTAGAATTGGTTTGGTCCCTATATTGCAATAGCTGAGTTCTGTCATGTTGGTCAGCAAACATTCGTGCATGATTTAATGATTCTGTCTGATATCCTCTATTGAGAAATCTCTGAGTGAGATCATATTGGCAGGGCCTGTGAGACAGTTCAGAGGAACAAATCCATTTAATACGTAGATATTGAGATTTGGGAATGTTTCGGATGATGTGGCGCAGGTGATGGCTAGAAGCATGTAATAATGTGTTGTACTGTGGGAACTTTCTATGTACCTGTGTCTCCAGAGTATGATCCATCTGTCTAATAATGGAGACATCTAGAAAAGTGATATTGTGATATTCAGTACTGAGTGTAAATTGAATCCCCCATTTATTTTCATTTAGATATTCTACAAACTCCTTGGCATAAGGTATATCACTCTGCCACACCATCCAACAGTATTCCAGATAGCATCTCCAAATATCTATCTGGTCCAAAAATATATTGTGATTGTCATCATATATCAATTGTACCTTCAAATATCCCATAAAAAGGTCGGCATAGATGGGAGCAAAGGATGCTCCCATCGCCGTGCCTTCTACCTGCCAATGACACCTCCCATTAAAGTAAAACACATTTGGACAACACATGTTCCATCAAACAAACTAATAATGTGTTGAAACCAGGAGTATATAAGTCAGATCTATCTAGCCAATACTGGATAGCCTCTAATCCCACCCAATGTGGAATGCTAGTGTATAGGGAGGTGATGTCTAGTGTACATAGATACCAACTGGATTCTGTGTATCTTGAATAATATTAAGAAATTGTGTGGTGTCCTTAATTCAGACCTAACCAGAGGTAATAAGGGCTGTAAGTATTCAGTTAAAAAAGCTGATAAAGGTTACATTAATGATCCCCTGCCAGATACAATTGGTCATCTTGGGATTTGCTATATCCTTTTGTTAGTAACATAAGAATGTAGTTTTTTTGACCACAATTTAATTTAGCTAAGTGAAAGATTATTTGAACTATGTTGGCTTAGAAAAGTGGATGTATGTGTTAATGCTAGGAGTTATTATGACCATCTAGGAATGGTACTCTGATAGCTGTTTTACTGCCTCGGTCTGATACATATCCCAGTCCCTGCCCCTCCCTTATCTGCTGGTAGAATGACTAGATCATGTTTCTTGCTAAGATCTTGTAGGGCTAACTGTTCAGGTCTGTGAAGATCTTTGAGTACACACTCCTTGAACAACATGTTTGTCCATGGGAGGCATAAAACTAGATTTCCCAAATCGAAAATCAGTAGAACTTTGAGTATCCTGTGTATCAATAAGAATATTTTTACAGGCAGGAACATATTGTGCTAAATGTTCAGTGGATGTTTTCTCCTAATATTAACATTAATTGATAATTAGGCCTATGTGTTTTTTACACTGATTTCATCTTTAGGAGACTCTACCCCTTTGGTTGGTACATACGTTGGGGGGGCGAGGCTATATAGATACTGTAATTGAGCGGGTGATCTAGTTCATCATACTGTGGTTCATTGAGGCAGTTATGGTTTCTTATTAACCACAATCATTATTATTATACAACGTTTACAAACCATGTCAGACAACACAGCTCTTTGCTAGGACTGGGATACCTTACTTTATGTTTTAAATCCAAACCAAATATTTTGGGGATTTTTGGGGGGGATTATTACAATTTTTTTGCTCCCCTAATAGGGAATTTCTAGGGTCTTCTATAGTTAGACTCAGGCTTTTGTATATCTTTAACTTTATAAGTAATATTTAATGTTTTACAGTATTGGTGGATGATTTTTGTTTTTTTTTCTTTAACCAACATTTTGGCAACATCTAAATATATAATTTCTCACAAGGTGTCGTGTATGAAACTATAATATACATATATTGGCCTATCCAAAATATGTGATACCTTTAATAGGGCACATTTATTAGGGATTTGAAAGGACGGAGATGACAAGTCAGTCCTTTTTTCTTTCTTAGTACACCTTTGTAGTGGGTGTGACAATAATCTGTTTTTACAGATACAAGAAATCATTAGGATAGATATTTTGAGATGCTATCTGGAATACTGTTGGATGGTGTGGTGGTGATATACCTTATGCCAAGGAGTTTGTAGAATATCTAATCACAATATCACTTTTCTAGATGTCTCCATTATTAGACAGATGGATCATACTCTGGAGACACAGGTACATAGAAAGTTCCCCACATTATTACATGCTTCTAGCCATCACCTATACATCATCGAAACATTCCCAAATCTCAATAGTTCCTCTGAACTGTCTCACAGGCCCTGCCAATATGATCTCACTCAGAGATTTCTCAGTAGAGGATATCTGGCAGAATCATGCATGGATGTTTGCTGACCAACAGGACAGAGCTCAGCTATTGCAATATAGGGACCAAACCAATTCGAGAAAACAAATTTCATAACCCATTAGGTTAGTAACCACTTTTGGATCTAATACAAATTGGTTTAGGGACATCATTAATAACCAATGGGAGATTTTGTTAGCCCAAGAAAAACTAGGTCATTGTCTTACATCTCATTGTCTATTTTCATATCAGAGAGGTAGTACCATTAATTAATATTTTACACACTATAAACATCACACTGAGTCGATCAAACAACAAACAATGCTGTTTGGAGACAAATTGACAGGCAGTATAGCCTGTGGTCACTGTCACGCCTGTAAACATATAGTCAAAACAAAGGAGTTCACTAGCAAAAATACATCCATTTTAGTTTATGATTTGATGTTATCTATTTAGCCATCTGCAAACATCTAGGCCTTTCAGATTCAGAATCAGTGAACATTTAAGTGATATTAAGAATAATAGATTATCCAATGCACTATATGAACACACTTTGAATCACAAAAGAACTAAGTTCACGTTCACTATAATTGACAGAATTGAACATAACAAAACAAGTAAATCAGGATGGCATACTATTTTAAATCAGAAAGAATCAGGTTGGATTGTTAGGCTAGGTGCACTATTCAGTCCTGGTCTGAATGAGTTAAGTTGATTTGCTTAATTGTTTAAACTATTAATGGATGATTGCAATCAATTCTTCTGATTATTTTCCTATATAAATATGTGTATCTGTTCACATTAATGCACTGAAGAAGGCGAATACTCAGCCGAAACCAGTTTGCTGCTTATGGATTTTTTTGGGTTTGCCCTAAATCCCTAATAAATATATCTACAAGTTGTTTGAAACTTCTCCTGGAGCTGGATATATCTTTTCTTGAGTTTTACATTTGTTTAATCCGTGCATCCTGTCTCCTTGCATGTATTTGGTTGGTCCAAGCTTATTCTCCTTCCCACAACCAAGCCTTAAAATGATTCATCCAGTTTTGTGAGTGTATTTGCAACTAGTCTATTCCCCCTGATGACTATAATGTAGGTGGTCCTTGCAAAAGCAAACTCTTATTGCTTCAAGATCTTCCCATAAGGTGATGACTTTCACAGAATTAACAATCTTTTCTTAACAATAGTTGTCATTGCACTAGCCTGACATTTCTGTAATCCTGTGTAACACAGAGCAGGGAAGATATCACAAAAGAACACATACACACACACACACACACACACACACACACACACACACACACACACACACACACACACACACACACATGCAGAAGCACACATGCAGAAGCACACATACAAACACACATGCACACATCAGTCTTAGTTTGGCTATTATTCTGTATGGAATCTAGAAGTATATATATATGTACATATGTTAGTGACAATATAAAAATAGTGTGGTGCAGGTAAATGGTTCTACTAACCCAAAGTAATAAACAAAATACAAAATATAGAAGAACCAAACCACAGCCAATATCCAATATAAAATAACTTTTAATGGTGAGCGCTTTTGCGAAAGATGTCTGATGAAGCAGCAAAATCTGTTGCGAAAGCGCTCACCATTAAAAGTTATTTTAGATTGGATATTGGCTGTGGTTTGGTTCTACTATATTTCGTGTTTTGTTGACATATGTTAGTGAACTTGCTATTATGGACTTTGGCTTGCAGCACTGACATTTCCGGCAGTTATGTCCATACTGTGAAGTTGGTATGAAAACTGAACTGCAAAATCAGTAGTGAATTAAGGAATGCAAAAGTGGACAGATTTAAAAAATTGACTAGAGAGTACTCTGTCAGAAATACTGGGGAAGAAACCAGCTGTAGCTTCTTTTGAGCTGGGACACAGGATCTGAACTGCCTAAACATAGCAAGGCCTAATTACGTTTAATTCTACTGGCTACCAAAAAGCTATTACTAGAAAATGGAAATCAAATTGTAAATCAACTGTATCTGAAGTACCGAACACTGTAAAAGAACTAGAAGTGAAATCTTCATAAAAGAGGGTGAACACATTACATAGACAGAGGAATTTATGGAACAATACATGCAGAATAATATTTTGGATGAGGACTGAGGTTTAATGGAAGGCAGGGACTGAGGAAATTATGTAATGTTGGACTGAATGGCAGTTGTTATAAAGAAAGAAAAAAAACATATATGTAATGTATAATGTATATAAACAAAAATGTGTGTGCCTTTGTCTTACAATAATAATTTAATAACATTTTTAAAAAAAGAAAAGGCAGAAAAACAAATTCAAAGTGAATTGCATCTTAGACATATGCATACCTTTAATTATTCAGGAAGTAAAACACAAGGTCAAAGAAAGGTAGACTGAAGGAAAAAGAAACAAGACAAATGTTTTATGAATAGTGGAAAGCCAGGTAGATAAATAATTGATGTGCTGACTGATAAACAAAACATTTCACTGCCTGGAAAAACAGTGACTTGGATAGCATTGTTATGAAAAAATAAGCTAGACAAAAATTCTTAGCATGTAGCTGGGTGGGCACATAGTTTCATAAAGGTAATTGAGAAATTATAAGTGATCAGTTTTATGATGGGAATAAAGGCTGTGTGATTACAAGAAATAAAGAAAGGTATGGAACAGGCTAACTCTGAAAGAAGAGAATGAATCCGCTATTCAGGTCAGCATAATTCAGACATTTAATATCAGCCAGTAAGATGGTGGATATATGGTAGAGGAGACAATCTTGAAAATGACAGAAATTATGCATGATAATTGTGGTAGATTTTTGTTTTCCAGCTGAGAGTTATGTCCTGTTTTTGGAATCTGGCCTAGATCTATGCTGAAAAGAGTCTAAGGACCATGCAGACAGCAGTTCCATTGAAGTGTCCTAGTGAATACAAGTACTGTGAAAGTGTACAGCGCAGTCGGCGGCATGGAAATCATTCATACTTCAAAGAAAGATATAACAAGACTTAGACTTGACAATGTTTACTAGTAATTACAATTATCATATGGTATGTCAGATGTTGTTGGATCACTTCCCTTAAGTCATTGAGTAATAAGTGTCCATTGTCACCAGCTGTCATATGAGAACTGATTGTCAATGCACATATATTAAAGATGGTAAAAGTCATACTTAAAATGATTACATATTATTGTATGAGTTCAGATAGGCTCTTATCTCTATGTACATGCAGTGATATTACTAGGTGTCTTGTATTTCCTGTTTGGATGGATATCAGTCCACAACTCTCTATCACCATGCACGTATCTACAACTCTCTATCACCATGCACATATCTGCAACTCTCTATCACCATGCACGTATCTACAACTCTCTATCACCATGCATGTATCTACAACTCTCTATCACCATGCATGTATCTACAACTCTCTATCACCATGCACGTATCTACAACTCTCTATCACCATGCACGTATCTACATTTGCATTTTTATGCATTTTGTCTATGTAGTGTAAGACTATTGCTTGCCATGCAAAGATGTCACCCTAATCAGTTACTATTTACTTATTTAAGGCAATTTAGGTATAAAGTTGTCATAGTAACAGAAACTCTCTGCTGTTACATAGAAAGATTGTCTTCACAACTTGTTGTCAATGAAATAGCCATGGGTTATATATTTAGAGTAAAAGGCAGATGAAATGGACATGTATATTGTGCTAATGAGTACAGATCGTGCAGTATTACTACATATTATTTTGTAGCAATTATCAAGTGTTCATTTCATCGTACATACCTTGAACAAAAGTACAGATGACACAAGCATTCCACGGTTTTAATTTTAATTAATGTAGTGTAAGTCCTTGTAAAATGTATTGTACCCATTTGGAAAGTTTGATTCATACAACTTATGAGTGATTTTCATTTCCCATTTATTAAAACACAAAGTGAGTCACAAAAGTATATTTGCATACTATTAATGTATACACTTACCATTGTTATTTCCTTGGTAGACAAGACTTCTCATTTGTATATTATGCCATTTATCATGAGTGTACATGAAGAAATCAGAAGAGCTTCATCTGTGAAAATGAGAGAGGCATGCACCTTTAGAATTGCTTTGAAAATTAAACATATTCATCAAATTGGAAATGCAATGAATCTGTTGGCAGTAGGTCATTATAAATGCTACACAGCGGTTGTGAGCGTTAAAGCTCATCAGTATTGTTATGGCTATGTAATCATCTACTGGTAGTAAAAACAAAATAAAAATGTACAGTTATACTTCTGTGACTGACATCGTTTTAAGTCCATGTACAATGCTTTGGTAAGCGTTTCATTAAAATGTTTAGTAAAGATCTCAAAGATTATTATGGTAAGTTGTAAGAAGATGCACGATTTAACAGTACAGACATTTTTTTAACTGCACAACCACAATACCTACTACCATCATTAACTTTATCACTGTTGTTTTCCACAGTACTTTAATATGTACTTCGTACCATCACATTACCCACTGATGGTGATTATGTAGATTGTTGTAGCAGCAGAATATGTTCAGAAAATGTTATTAGTTGGTATATCTCATGACACTAGCAAAGCCATAATTCATTACTGTTAAACTGATAAACGCACTGCCAAGTACTCAAGTAGTATGCATGAATTGCTGTTACTTAGTACATTATACCTGTATGTTTGATGCTTTAATGTCACCACAGGTAATTCAGAGATACTACGTGAATATCTTTGACTAAATCTCTCATGCTCTTTGGCATTAATATTCATCACAACTCTAATGCTTGCTGTGCATTTTCCAAGGCAAGTCATACTTTTTCTATTGTTATGCCTCAACAATAAAAAAAAAAAAAAAAAAAAGGAAAAGCTCTTTCAGTCCCTCCACGAGTGTTTCAATGTTGGAGGGAAATAGGGAAATGAGCAGCACTACAGCCAAGCCTCTGTATCTTACTGTACTTATAAATATGTCTCCTCCACATAATTAAATACTCTCCTACTGCATCATCAAACATTTCTCTCAAAGTATTACATGCCCCTAGGGCATCTTCTTAACACAAGAAAGGAAGACACATGAACGTTGTGCTGCATGACTGAAATTCAAACATCTGTGCCATATTAGACCGAAGTCCAAGACTTTGAAGTTTTCTTCAGAAATGGCAGCAACATCCTTTTACAATGGTACCAGCTGCATTACCTGAAATGTTGTGAATTGTAACATGTTCATTATCACACATTACGTACTTTGGATGAGGATCTAGATAACATTAATGGACTATCTCAGATATGTAATGTCGTATCACACTACAGGATCTAACAGATTTTGTCTTCAGCACAACAAAAATACAGCATTGATTGTACACGATGCCATTTGCCTGCCATATTCTGTGCTCTGAATATTATTTATGTATTTATTTATTTATTTATTGACATTTGAGTACCAGGAAAACTCCAACTAAATAGAAATCCATTTTCAGTGGAGGCCCGGGAAGAAAAGCTCCAAATTATTACAAAACATTCTAAGTACAATAATTTCATAATGTCCAAAAATAAAATAAAAACATCTGCAGTTTAACTAATTATAACAAATTAGACACAATATAAAAACATTGCTTAAGAATTGATACAAGTTATATGACAATCATTTAATATTTAGAGAGATTTTAGACAGTTTGAAGACAAATTAAAGGTAAGTTAGTCTAAGACAAACAGGAATTGCAATATGAAGTGAGAGAAAAACAGGCTTATGGTATATGTAGAGGAAAAGTCAGGGCAGAGAATTTGATAGAAGTAAGGAAGTAAGTGAAGAACGGAGATTAAGGATGTATAAGGAACGAAAAGGTACTTATTCACATTTAGGGATATAGTTGCTGTCAAGGTTATGATTGTTGACAAGGTTTGCCCCTACTTAAATACACATCTTCAGAAAGCCACATGTGACTGTCACATAGTTAACTACAGCACTAATCAGTGTCATTGCTATGCCAGTAGATACACATCTTCAGAAAGCCACATGTGACTGTCACATAGTTAACTACAGCACTACAGCACTATTCAGTGTCGTTGCTATGCCAGTAGATACACATCTTCAGAAAGCCACATGTGACTGTCACATAGTTAACTACAGCACTAATCAGTGTCATTGCTATGCCACTAGTGGGATCAATATCATTTCTAAATTTCCACTCACAGTCTTGTAGTGACCACAATGTAGGGTGTAACCCCATCAGCTGCTACAGTTTTTTTTTACAAAATACAGTTAGTCCTGGGCATCTTCTCCCTACTGTCTCTGTTAAACATCTCCCAGATGACATGACATCAGTGATTTTTGAGCTTGTACATTCTAAGCTAGATGACAAAACCAAAAAGGGTGGATGATGTGTCATCACTCCTCTAAGTTTACTATTAGACACTGTCCCATATGTCTTTGGTAATCCAGCGTTTGATGTATGGAAATGGGTCGATGCCATAATAAATATTTCTACTTTTGCAACTACCTCATTTACTGCTCTACCATTACATTTCACAGTTAATTTCAATGTACATGCCCAATGTCTCCTATTGGCACACTGTCTCTCCATGACATACAAGGACCCATCAACATTAAGCTTTTTTTTTCATTGACTTAGGACACATTGGTAAAAGGTTCCTACCCAACTTAGAGTCTAAATGTGACCTTGACTTTGTTTTTGGGATGCAAGTATTTGGTCAGCATTTTCCCTTACTCTCCCACACTGCAGTCATACATTGCAAGTGGTGAGAAATGCCCGACAATTGTGCAGAGCTGCCTTTTATATTTAAAAAGTTTACAAGTAATACCTGTCATAGGCATTGGTGCACCATTTCTCATAGAACTGCTTATAACTTTACAATGCATTTAACATTAGTTGCTTAATTCATCATCAAAGACTGCTATTCAGAAGAATTTCATTACAACAGCTACCTTTAAGTAGGCTACTGGTAAGTACAGCAAGCCTGTTATGTTACTGACTTGTATGCACTGTCATACTCTCTCATGAGACACATCTGCTAGACCAGCGCTTAACCTATCATTTATAAATCTCAGTGACCAAGCAGTCAGACTGTAGATATCTGACACATTAGAAAAGATCTTGCATTCTACATCACTTTACACTGTCAGCAAGAAAAGCAGTGACTTGTCCCAATGCATTCTGACTATGCTGACTGGACATATGAAGTGATTTTCACACGGCACAGGTAAAACTGACATTGCCTATTATCATGTTGTTTTAGATTGACAAAACAGCACAGATACTCCTTTATCATCAAGTGCATGTTCCTCATTTACTTTGCGATATGCTGACATGCAAAATTAAAACAAAAAAACAGACATAAAAACATATGGGGGCTGCACCATCTATACCCCTCTGCTTCTGCTAATTATATACACTAACTCAGAGACTGCAAAATATCCAGGAAAGGCCTACTCCCCAAAACTGAGCATTCTACAGTCTCACACATGTTGACCATCTGTTTAATCAACCAAATTTTTACTACTAAATAGATGTTGACTTGATTAAATTCATGACATCGCTAGATATATATATATATATATATATATGTGTGTGTGTGTGTGTGTGTGTGTGTGTGTGTGTGTGTGTGTATATATATATATATATATATATATATATATATATATATATATATATATATATATATGTAGGTGGCACAAAGAAACTGTATCAGGTTGCAAGGCAAAGACAGAAAAATAAAGAAGATAGTCAGACATCCTTCATAAGGCATGCCAGCAACAACCTACTCACCAGTCCACAGGACATCAAAGGCAGATGGAAGGAGTATTTCCAGCAGCTTCTGAATGAAGAAAACACCACAGAAGCCATACTGCCCCAGAAACAGCCTACAATGAGAGAGGAAGAGGAGCCTACTCTAGAAGAAGTAAGAATAGCATTAAGGAAAATGAAGTCAGGGAAAGCAGCAGGCTCAGATGAGGTTACAGGAGATATGATAAAGATGCTGGGTGAGATAGGCAAGAAATGGCTCCTGAGGGTACTCATGGCAGTGTGGAGAGAAAGGCATATCCCAAATGACTGGAGAACAAGCATACTCATGCCAGTGTACAAGAACAAAGGGGACATCCACAACTGCAGGCAATACAGAGGAATCAAACTCCTATCACATTGCATGAAAGTTCTAGAGAAGGTGATTGATAAATGGATACGCAGAGTAGTAGAATGTAAGATGGAAGATGAGCAGTTCAGATTCAGATCAGGATGCAGCACAACTGACCTGATGTTTTCAGTAGACAGATAGCTGAGAAGAAGCTAGAGATGAGGAAACAGTCCAACTGGGCATTCCTAGACTTGCAGAAAGCATATGACAAGGTCCCAAGAAAGCTGATCTGGGCAGTATTGTGATGGTTCAAAGTCCCAGAAACATTGGTAGAGTTAGTGCAGGCTATGTACAAGGACTCATTGACTCAAGTATAAACAGTGTTTGGCCTCACAGAGGGGTTCCCAGTGGGAGTGGGTGTATACCAGCATTCAGCTCTGAGCCCACTGCTGTTCATACTGGTGATGGACTACATTAGCAAACAGGTTGGAGGGGACAGATCAACAAAGTTGCTGTACGCAGATTATGTGGCATTACAGGCAGACTTTGAGCTAGAACTTCAGCAAAGGATAGGGGAATGGAATGCAAAACTGACGGCACATGGGATGAAACTAAGCACAGATAAGACAGTGGTAATGGCAGCAAACTAGGGAAATCAGAAGAAGCTGAGAATTGAGATAGAAGGGAAGAGAGTGGAACAGGTAAATAGCTTCAAGTATCTGTGAGGGGGTTTGAGGAGAAGGGAAGTCTGAATGAAAACGTCAAAACTAGAATCAGAGGGGCTGCAGCCAACTGGCATAGAGTGTCAGGTGTAATGTATGACAGAAGAATGCCAAAGAAGCTGAAATGTAAGGTGTACAAGACTGTGGTGCGACCAGTACTGCTGCATGGTACAGAAACCTGGGCAGTAAAGGCAGAACAGATGAGGAACCTAGAGGTGATGGAAATGAAGGGCCTGAGAAGGATGGTAGGATGGACTCTGCGGGACAGACAAAGAAATGAGAACATAAGAGCAAAATCCAAAGATGCTCCATTTGCAGAACAGATTATGGTGGTTTGGACATGTGCAGAAAAGCAGAAGACAATCTGTTGAAGAAGATTTGAGACAGACAGGAAGAAGTTAAGAGGAAACCAGGATGTCCAGCAAATAGGTGTATGGATTGTATGAAAGAAGATCTGTGACAGTCAGGCATGAGTGTCAAAGAAGGCAGGAGTGTGGCACTGAATCGAGAGAGATGGAGACAGTTAACACGATTCCTTGACCCCATGTAGAAAAATGGGAAAAAGGGGGATGATGATGATAGTATATATATATATATATATATATATATATATATATATATATATATATACTATGTGTGTGTGTGTGTGTGTGTGTGTGTGTGTATATATGTGTGTGTGTGTGTGTGTGTGTGTGTGTGTGTGTGTGTGTGTGTGTGTGTACACACACACACTCTGATATATCTAGTTATCTGGGCTAAGAGAATTCCTCATCTCCTTACACTACTCAGAGTTTCTGGATCAAACAACAGAGACCAGCTTCTTTCAAGCTAGAGAGTCTGCCTCCACTTCCCATAATTTATCTGTCCATATAATTCAACATGCCTGTTAATAACTATGTATTATGTAGTTCTAGCAACTTGTATGTTGCCTGATTATTTTAATAGGCA
Organism: Protopterus annectens; assembly: GCF_019279795.1. Lineage (NCBI taxonomy): Eukaryota > Metazoa > Chordata > Ceratodontiformes > Protopteridae > Protopterus > Protopterus annectens. Next base: position 373,545,432 of record NC_056738.1, on the reverse strand, counting down.
GCAACATGCTTGCTTACTTCTGCAGGCTGTATTAGGTATGGTTATATTTAATAGCATTGTGTTCCTTTCATATTTATTTCATTCACATTTTAGCCAGCTATTTCATGAATTCCTTGCATATTTTCATTTGGCTGCTAATTAAGGTTTCCTGCACCTTTCAGGATTGCTAATGACCTTTGTCCTACACTTCTCCTACTGACAACTATGACACAGTGTGCTGTGTTGCTTAATTTATTAGCCACCTTAATGATGTTTCTGGGAGATTACTTTGTTCTTCATTGTCAAAGTTTATCTCCTTCATTGGTTTGCTTTGTCCTCAAATGTCCTAGAGAAAAAACTCAGTTAACCAAAAGTAACATTCTGAACAAAAGCTAGCTAAATTAATGCATAAATAATAAGTGTGCACTTAATTTAGTCATGAAGTGTTTATTACAGGGAGACATGCACAATATACCAACTAACAGAACGAAAAATGTAAAAGCTAATAGTAGCACACTTAGAAATAACATCTATGCATTAGAAAGGAACAAAAGGCAGCCTCAGAGAATCTATACATTCGGGCCTTGTTTCTCTAAAACAAAAAACATCCATAATTACTGAACACAAACTATTAGGGCGGTTCTGCTGCTAATCACCTCAGACTTACGCAAGAGTCTCATTTCTTGACAGCATTGTATATCCTGTTACCTTGCACTTGCCTGTTATTTTAGTGTATCCTGTTAACTGTTCTGTTTCGTTACATTACCTTGCACTTTGTTATTTCAGTGTATCATGTGAACTATTCTGTTTCATTACATTACCTTGCACTTGCCTGTTATTTCAGTGCATCATGTTAACTGTTCTGTTTCGTTACATTACCTTGCACTTGCCTGTTATTTCGGTGTATCATGTTAACTGTTCTGTTTCATTACATAGCCTTGCACTTGCCTGTTATTTCGGTTTGTCATGTTAACTGTTCTGTTTTGTTACATTACCTTGCACTTGCCTGTTATTTTAGTGTATCATGTTAACTGTTCTGTTTTGTTACATTACCTCTCACTTGCCTGCTATTTCGGTGTATCGTGTTAACTGTTCTGTTTTGTTACATTACCTTGCACTTGCCTGTTATTTCAGTGTATCATGTTAACTGTTCTGTTTCATTACATAGCCTTGCACTTGCCTGTTATTTCGGTTTGTCATGTTAACTGTTCTGTTTCATTACATAGCCTTGCACTTGCCTGTTATTTCGGTGTATCATGTTAACTGTTCTGTTGTGTTATATTGCCTTGCACTTGCCTGTTATTTCAGTGTATCATGTTAACTGTTCTGTTTCATTACATAGCCTTGCACTTGCCTGTTATTTCAGGGTATCATGTTAACTTTTCTGTTTTGTTACATTACCTTGCACTTGCCTGTTATTTCGGTGTATCATGTTAACTGTTCTGTTTCATTATATAGCCTTGCACTTGCCTGTTATTTCAGTGTATCATGTTAACTGTTCTGTTTCATTACATTACCTCACACTTGCCTGTTATATTGGTGCATCATGTTAACTGTTCTGTTTTGTTACATTACCTTTCACTTGCTTGTTATTTCAGTGTATCATGTTAACTGTACTGTTTCGTTACATTATCTTGCACTTTGTTATTTCAGTGTATCATGTTAGCTGTTCTGTTTCATTACATTACCTTGCACTTGCCTGTTATTTCGGTGTATCATGTTAACTGTTCTGTTTCATTACATTACCTTGCACTAGCCTGTTATTTCGGTGTATCATGTTAACTGTTCTGTTTCGTTACATTACCTCTCACTTGCCTGTTATATCGGTGTATCATGTTAACTGTTCTGTTTTGTTACATTACCTTGCACTTGCCTGTTATTTCGGTGTATCATGTTAACTGTTCTGGTTCATTTCATAGCCTTGCACTTGCCTGTTATTTCTGTGCATCATGTTAACATTTCTGTTTTGTTACATTACCTTGCACTTGCCTGTTATTTCGGTGTATCATGTAAACTGCTCTGTTTCGTTATGTAGCCTCACTTCTAGCACAGAACCAGAATAAGCTCTTGTGCCTATTTCTTAGATGATCTCTTACCTCTAATAAGAAAATGTTTTACCCAGCAAGCGTTCCTGGCCTCCTTATGTTGTTGTTCTGCTTAGAATTGTTGAGGAAAGAGTAATCATCATATCTGAAAACTATTCGCCATAGTTGTGTCAACTTCTTCTACCAGAATTTGTACTCCTTACCATCCCATTATCTACTTTAAGTCAAACACTGCTACAGGTCTTGATGGAGAGATTCATTTCTTTTGAATGGCATATCTGATAACCTAACTCTTTATGGAACTTAAAGCAATTGTCATTCCTGTATTGAAGCACTGTTGATAATTAGGCTAATTAGCTTAACTTGTATTTTAGCAAAATGCTTTCAGCATACCATTTGTTGTTACTCCAGCATGTATTTAAACTTGGCCTTGACATTTTTCAGCATAGTTTTCTTGAATGGCAGTCTTTTTTAACCAACTTAAATAATTTTTATGAAAATATTCTTAGACTATGACCATGCAGCTAATGAAGTTCATCCGTATTCTGCCTGGAATCCAATTCAGTGCTTGTGATGCTATGCTAGAGGTATCAGTAGGAGTTAACTGCAGATGCACTTGGAGGCATCAGTCGAATGTAATGAGTCAAAACTTACTCCTTCATTACCTTTATTTACTGACCTCTTATAGGTATCCAAACTATTCTGACATTTTGCACAGTGCAGGAGTTCATTAACTTCATATTTTGTACCCATACTAATCTATATGCTTTCACCTTTACAGTGCTGCTCTGGGGTAACCCCAGTATAACTCAAAGATATTCATAATGGAAACATTTCTTCATGGCCTCTTTTTACTACCCAACTTGCCAAAGGCATCATAGAATTCATCTCTGCTCTTCATACACACCAAACTTTCTTCAGCATAATGTGTGATACAGTTTTTGACAAGTGAGAGAGATGCATGGAAGACGAGCAAACATGAGGCTGGAAAACACAGGAGAAAGAAATTGGCATGGGAGAAGCAGTTTCTATATGGGTTGATGTAAACATTGCTTCACTGAGATAAAACTGAATAACTACATCAGATTTCTAAATATAGGGTGAAAAACAGAGACAGTTTTTAAAAAAATCATCAGACAGATGAGTGGGAGCAATGTTACAGAGTGGGTGGGGCTACTGTGCTTCAATAAGATGCACACTCAAAGTATGATAAACCCATGTATTATTAATTAGGTATTCATATTTCTTAATTAATTTAAAAATGAGATGAATAGAGATTATATATATTAAAAAAAAATATATATATATATATATATATATATATATATATCTATATCTATATCTATATCTATATATATATATATATATATATATATATATATATATATATATATATATATATATATATATATATACACGTATGTATAGATGTGTGTGTGTGTGTGTGTGTGTGTGTGTGTGTGTGTGAGAGAGTTCAGTATTTGAGTCTGATGAGAGATAAAACTAAGTCAAAGACTTGACCTTTAATCATGTATCTAGTGACCTCTCAAAAAAGTTCAAACCCTCAACACATTGTGTGTCTCGGTAAAGAGCCCCTTAATCTCCCAATGAAAATAAGAGCTCTTAGTTAAGGTTCTTAACTGGAACATCACAAGAAACAGATTATTCTTCTTTGCGCATGCATTGCAATTGGAGATGTATATACCTAATGTAGCAGCTAGGTAACCCAGTATCACATACAGCAAGACATGGAGGATGCATTTCTTCATGGGTTTTTTTTACCATGTGACCTGCAAAAAACATCGTGTTCGTCTCTGTTCTTCATACCCATCAAGTTTTCTTCAGCAAAATATGTGATACCGTTTTTTGACAGCTGAAAAAAATGAGGGACACACCAGCAAATTTGAGGCTGAAAATGCAAAACAAACACAGTGAACTTAATGAAACAATGTTTATTATACTTACAGGTTGCTGAGTGTCATTAACTTTTATACTTTGAAATTTCACTGTTCTGAAAAAATATTCTCTTTTTTTCATTAACACTAAGCACTTTTGTCTCATAATTTGCAACATTGGAGAGTTGTAGCTGTTCTTTTTCTCCTGGTTACTCAACTCAATTTAATAATTTGACTTATTTTCAGTAAATGTGCCTACTTGTCAGTTTTGAAACTCCACTTTGTTAATTTGTTATCCGGTCATCGACCATTTTCTCTGTGACTGAGCAGAAATGCACATTGTCAAAAATGATAAAATGACAGATATTTAAAGTTCTACATTATATTTCATATTGTGACTTGTACATCACCAAAAGGTGTTTTGTATTCTTTAAACTTATTCTACCTATTGTTCATTTGGGACTCAGAATTAAATGCATTTCCCTGTAAATGTGCAGGAAAGGAATGAACTCCTATAAATGCTTTTTTATTACCAAACTAATGAGAAGGCATGTTTTCCAAGTCTGATATTGTGATTTGCAGTTTGATGGTTATTTCTTCCAATCTGCTTTTTATGTGCAACCAAACAATTCCTGAAATAGATTTTTTTTGACAGAACATTTAATCAGTCAAACAATTTTAGACAATAGGTCTATGATGTGCCATGTAAATAGCTTTAAACATATTCAATAGTTTAGAAAAATGTTCCAAGCAAAATCATATGTCAAACAGAAAGGACAGCTGTTTTGGTTGACAGTTGTTACTTTCTGCCTTTCCCTTATAAGGGAGGCAGTGGAACATGTAATTAGTTTGTTTAAGTGATTATACAAAAAACATAGCTATTTGTTAGAAGTAAAATGAATGAAAAGAAATTAAGACAGAATGATAGTTTTTCTTTTTATTTTCTGTACTGATGACAAAGGCCATGGTTTATTTAGGCAGACTGCAATTTTACAAATTTCCTCTTCAGTCCACTTGAGTATAAGATGTAGATCAGACAGAGTACCCATTAAACCAGTTTAGATTAAAAACATCACCCATAATAATTTTATTATTTTGACACCAGGATTGAAGTTCTTCTAAAATAATTTCAAATAGGTGGCAAGAAAAATCGCTTCATGTGTTCAAAGACTTGACCTTCAAGCCTATTTTCTACTAACCTGATAGAACTTTGATTGATGTAACTCCATAATGATGTTTTTACTTCTTATACATAAATAAAGATTCAGCATTATTTTTGAAGGACCTTAATGAATGGATTACTCTGACTATAAAAAGGAGTATAGATATACTTTTAGAAAGTGTTGCTTAATGTATCTGTCATGTTTATGTTTCCATTATTGATATTTATTTTTAGTGTTAGGTTCCTTAATCTGGTGTTAATTCCAAAGATGACCATAACAAAACTCTGGTCAGGCTTTGCCTTCTAGACCAGGCAAAGCTTTGTTCTACGTAACACACAAGAAAAAGAATATAATGAAAATTCTTGAAGCCCTTCCAGATAGTTTGAATTTTCCAACCCTATGATTTTATCATAAGGAATTGACCATTCTGTTTCAAGTTGGTCAAGGTGACTGGTGTGATACAAAGGAATTCAGGGCTGTATTTAGTAATATATCAAATCATTTAGACAGTCCGTAGGTTCATATGTAATTACTAAGCAATCAGTCTACAGAGCAATATAAGCCTAGCCAATACAACCATATTCGAAAGTTCCCTCCAGCCTCAAGGAGGTTAACAGAAAACTAGGTGACATGCAGTGTTGGCTCAACAAATTTCCATGTTTACCCTGAAAGTGGCAATGGTGCTCCTGTGCTTACAATGTAGTGATAGTTTGTTCCAGAAGTTGGGTATAAATGTATCTTATCCACTTGTCATATTTGTCGGTTGATGAAGGTCAATTCCTTTAACTGGGTATTTGAGGAACCATTTGTTATGCAAAGGAATAGGGGGTCAAGGAAGGTCAGCTCTTTTATGCCTTAAAAAAAAAACTAGACACAGTTCACCACGGAGTAGTCTATAATAAAATGACTACAGAAAGAGGGTTGCCAGTCTGTCAGGATAGCTGAGGACTTGAAGGCATTGACATTTTTAGTTAGGAATCTCTGATGCTTCTCATGTTGACTGATATGTTTAGACAAAAACATGCCCAAATGTATGTTATATTTGATAATGGGTCTGATGACAAATGAGTAAAGAGGAATTACGGTTTCTTTCAATGTACAGGAGATGCCTTTGTACATTAGAAGACCCAGATCCAAGCCTTTTCAAACTACTAGGCAGAAATAATAGTCAATAGATAATGAATTATAAACAGCAGTACCCAGATTCCTTATGTTAAGTGTCTGATTAGAGGGGTGTGTTACCTGTATGGTATGGTGAGGAAATGTTTTTAGAGGGGTGTGTTACTTGTATGGTATGGTGAGGAAATGTTTTTTACCAAAATGAACTATACTACCTTTATTTATGGAAATGTTTTATTTACCAAAATGAACTATACTACCTTTATTTGTGGACATATTTTATTTACCAAAATGAACTATACTACCTTTATTTATGAAAATGTTTTATTTACCAAAATGAACTATACTATCCTTATTTACGGAAGTGTTTTATTTACCAAAATGAACTATACTACCTTTATTTATGGAAATGTTTTATTTACCAAAATAAACTATACTACCTTTATTTATGAAAATGTTTTATTTACCAAAATGAACTATACTACCTTTATTTATGAAAATGTTTTATTTACCAAAATGAACTATACTACTCTTATTTATGGAAATGTTTTATTTACCAAAATGAACTATACTAACTTTATTGATGGAAATGTTTTATTTACCAAAATGAACAATACTACCTTTATTTATGGAAATGTTTTATTTACCAAAATGAACTATACTACCTTTATTTATGGAAATGTTTTATTTACCAATATAAACTATACTATCTTTAGTTATGTTTAGTTTATGACCATTGTCTTTCTGCTGACTGTTAATATTGGCTAAGCCGTACTGAACTAGTTCATGAGTCAGTGGAGGAATGGAAAACAATGTCCAATTTACACCTTTCTCCAAACTTAGATAACTTTGGATCAAAGGTCTGAGAAATACAGTTGAGGGAAAAAGTGGAAAAGATCTGGAAGTTTTTGTTTAACAATACTTTAAAAGAAGGGGCAGTACCAGCATCTTGGAAGTAAGTTGTGGTGGCTGTCCTACTGAAGATGAACAGAGATAAATTCAGCTTTATGTACACCCGTTTAAGTTCTGAACTACAATTTTAGAACATTTATATCTCTACTAGCAAACAGAATGGTTAAGGTATTGCCAAAACGGATAGATACAGATCAGTGCAGTTTTCTGGAGGGGGGGGGTATAATGAGGTTAATTAGGAAGACATATGAAGGGTCAGAGGCAAGAATCAAGGTGGGAAGGTTCCTTTCTGACAAGCAGATCCATTTGTAGAAATCTAAGGAAATCTATGGAAGTCTTGTTAGTGAACTGAATCCATAAGTATCCAGTTGGAAAAGGGCTTTTAGACCTTCTTTTCAACCTCTGTGCTCTTCTGTTGTATTATTTGTACAGCAAGTTAGTGTACTATCAGTAGACCAACACTGAAGAATGAGGTTTAAAGAAATACAATGATCTTCATGGAGTGACTAGACATGCCCTTTAGAATTTGAAAGGCTAAGGAATATTACTTCCTTACTTTGCAAATACATTTTGGCTAAAGTTTAAACTATTGTCTCCAATGTTGCTAAATCTTTGATGATGTCATTATTTCATTATTGTAGTTTATGTCCTTTCTTAAATCTTATAATCCACGCATTGATATTAAAGATGCAGTGACTACCGTCCATTATTAGCAAAAATGTGTGCCTGCCCCACCCCATCATTTCTCTATGTTTTACAATATTGTAACACCTTCCTTCTAAACTACTTCTGCATTTAAACTGCTCAGCAAATCTCCCTTTAACTTGTTCAGAGGGTTAGCCCCCAACAACTGTCCACCCTCAGCCACTTCCACTAGCCATGTAAAGTGTGGGACTTTGTTTTATCTCGTTAAATATGTTTCAATGTTGTCTGAAAGCTATAAGTAATATACTCTGCTGACTGTGATTTTTAACTTGGTTCTCTAACAATATGTGCTCATCTCACCTGCCTTGAAATTATTTAACTCCTTGAATAATTTCAGATGTTTATACTTTAATAATGTTAAAATTGATGTTTTCTGCAGAGTATAATTTTCAACTGTGCTTGAGTGACAATTCTGTTATCTCATCATCCCTAAAATCAAGTAATGACTTAACAGTAGACCCCCACATTTATACTGTGTTCTGGAACTACTTACTTCTTAATGTGAATTATGCCTATTTTGAGTTTATAACACTGTGTATTGTTTTTGTAATCTTCTGTTGCCAACATGCTTAGTTGCAATATAAGTAGCTTGCGTTCTATACCCCTTACAATTTAGTTTTGTAGTGCTTAACATTGTTTTACTGAGGATTATACTGTGATATCACATTGCCTACATTTAAGTATGATTGGCAGAGACAAGCTGGCACACTTGTTGCTTGATTGTTTTGCTAAACTGCTTACTATTCTGTTTATACTTGTTCTGGACTAACCTTATTTTTTTCTGTAAATAGTTGCTAGGACTAGTACTGCTGCCTTGGTCCTCTAGCTCACCTTGCTGGAAGTGACTTGTTGAGTATATAATCCTAATGACATACAGAAAATATCCTGTTTTTTCTTTCACTGTGCCCCTCTCTCAATCTTAAATTATCCTGTCTTGTCAGTGTACTATAACTGTAATTTAACTTATTCTCCTTTATTTAGCTCTCACTGTTTGCATATGTACCATGTCCTTTTGGCACTAATGCTGTTCAGTTTACCTCCTTTAATCTTATACATCTTGCTTCAGCAGTTAACCACAGAATTTTGTTATTTTACAAATAGTCATGTACTGCACCCCCCCACCCAAAGACTACAACAGAATAAATACAGCACCCAGTCTTGCAAATGCATACAGACATGTCTTTTACTCAGAATTTGCTTGCTCATTCTGTTATCCTATTCATACCCTGTTGAAAAATGGTACCACATTTAATGTCTCTTCTCTGCTTGGCTGGCACTTAGTGGTTTGCATGTTCGCTGTTTTAACTAGAATCAAAAATAGCCTCCACTGCACCTTAATCTTTCCCCTCCCCATACCTCTAATTAATGAGCTACACCTTACTCTTGCTGGAAGCTTGCACTTTCTTAATTTCTTTTTCCAGATAATGCTTTTGTGACTTTCCCTCTTTGCAGTATAGGCAGTTCTATGTTAGTTTTGCTTCCTTCCTTTTCCATGCCCTGAAGTTTTCATTAATTGTTGAGCAAACAACTTCTACTTGGAGCATTAAATGTAGTTAGCTTTAAAAGTCGTTAAGAAAAAGTTATTCTCTCATTTTTCCAAACTACTTCAGTCTACTGTAGTCTGAATACTCATAATACACTTAAATCTCTTCTTTCACCTCAGTACATCAATACAATTGTATCCCCTGTTCCTATATAACCTTCAGGTTTACAGATATTTATTTTCACCCATGGCAGTTGTACCATCTTCTTAGCCTGCTACACTCAGGCTCACTCTGCTCCCCTACCCTACCACCTATTCTCACCCACCCCAACTTCATCTAAACTTATACCAGTCTATACCCTATCCCTACCACAAAACAACCAACTACATTTGCTGAGACATCTAACTGGCTTAACTCTTTGACTTGCAAACTCATATTGCAGGCCCACCTAACTCACTTCTCCCAATCTTCTCCAAGAAAAATTGCATATAATTTCCACCCAGCCTACTCTGTCTTTCCCTAACTTATGTATAATATGCTACTCCTCCACTCTACTCTCACAGTTATACTAAACATACTCACCATTGCCACATCCTACCACACTCCCGTTCCCCCATCACTCTGTTTTCCCCAACTGTATATACCTAGTCAAGAAACAAACAACCATCAGCTACAAAACTGCATATAGTCTCTGCCCATTAGGAACACAGGCCCTTTTCAGTTACAGCACATTAAAGAGAACTTCCAGACCCACAGATTAGTATCAGTCCTAAGAGATAAATGTAAAAAATGGCACAACTTCTCTCACCACACTTCCTCTCTCCCACACTGTGGAGACATCCACTCAAACTCTGGACCATCCCTTCAAACCACCAAACCCCATCTAACCCATCAGCCCCACCATCACCAGCAAACAACCTACTAATTCTAACTGCAACCTACTAATAACACACATAATACATAAACCTCAGAAACAGCTACATCAAAATTCCAAATCTCCATGCATGCATTGCAGCAAACAACCCAAACATTCTAATCATCTCTGAAACTTGGCTAAAAACCAAACACTTCTTCTTTTTCTTTCGGCTAAAAGTGAGGAATTCCTTTTGCCAAGTTGCAATATAATAAGAAATTATATAGTACACAAAAAAACACACTAAACATCAGATACTCACTGAGTCACCCCAACTATCCCAACACAGAATTATCTATTGACATCACACACCTGAACAAGCACAAACTATTTGCATTGCTGCCATATATATTCCCCCAGGCAACAACATTCCCATTCTCTGAGACATCTATCAATGGTTTTCCACTAATGCAAATAAACAGATTAGTATACTTGGAATGTTAATATAGACTATTTACTTGTAACAACTGTGGTGGTGGTGCTGCGGTAACGTTGTTGCCTCACAGTTAGACGTTGCCCGGTCGATTCTCAGTTAGAGCGTCTTCTGTGTACCGACATGCGTGAATGGGCATTCCTTCATTGAAGGTTGTGCGTTAGGCCCGGCAAGCCAGTACGTAAAAATCTACTGCCAATCATTAGTGGACTGGAGTTCCGCTGTGGCGACCCCTAACCAGAAAAAGCCGAAAGACACAAACAAACAAACTTGTAACCACTGACTTTCCTAACCTAGCCTCTCTTTTAACCTATTCACTTTCACTCATGTAAATATCAGGCTCACTAGAATTGACAAACATAACAACAGGCACTCACTACTAGACCAGATCCTTACCACCTCTCCCTCAAACATAAACATCTCCCAGACAACCTCAGTGACTGTCGCTCTCCTGCTTTGGACACAATAGAAGACTCTTTGTGGGTTCTGTTCAAGCAGTTTTATTATATAGAAACACATCACAATAGAAGATTACTCACTTTAACTTAAGTAACCTATATACACACTAACTACTGTAATCATACATGCTCACTCTCTGGCTGCACTCTCAAAATGGTACTGGAAATAGCATGTGCCCAGCATTTATATGTGCACGTTCAGTCCTTGATATGTTTCTTAAAGATACAGCACACACATTCAAATCTACATCCTTCCTCTTTGAGAAATAGGTCATGCAACATTATGAATCTATTTGGCATACAGATAATACAAGTAGTTCTTTGTCATGCAATTATACAACACTAGGTACATATATAGAGTTATGTTCATGTTGCTGTGTATTTCACACTGGTCTGGAAATGTGACCATATCATGTGACATAAAACTGGGAATTAGGTTTAGCAACTGGAGCTGCCAGTACAGAATGCTTAACCTTGGGAGTATTTGGAACATCTTCAGGAATGGAAGTAGAGGTTGAAACACACTCTGGGATGGGAACAACGTTTAGTTCACTCTGAGATCTTGAGTCTGTATCACTGGCTAGTTGTAGCACTCGCCTGTTAAATGCTCTAGATATCATGTACAATAGCTCAACACAAGGAACTATACAATGGCCTACAATAAAAACTGAAGATGTTTCCACCTAAAAACAACCTGACCAATCAGGGAAGTGTCATATACACTGCCCTATCAAAGACTGGCAGGAGTCAATGCTGTTGTGGCCCTGTGTGCAAGCGTTCTTTAAGGGATGAATAGGTTTCTCACATTTCTTTTAAATACAATCACATGGCAAATAACTGATTATTGTGTAGATGAAATATAGGATGGTTTTGGATACTACATAGAAAAGATGGCATGGCTGAAATGTTGAGACTGGAACTTGAATTTGTTATGCCAAATTGTCTCTCAAGCACAACAATGGGAAAAAGGACCTATTTTCATATGCTGAACTTTAATTTGTTCTGATACTTTCATTTCACAAATCTCCCCAAGTTAATGATAATGACTGCAATACTTGAAAACATTACTAATCATACAGAGTGCAGTGACCCCATGACACAATACTAACTCCTTATGCGATGAATACTGTATTAGTTTTCCCTGCTACACAACTTGTGCTGCAGTTACCTCTCTGATTGCTATAATCAGGCCCGCCAAGCAATGATTTCTCTCATATGGAGTAGAGTAATGTCATTGCCTATGGGGCCTTTTCAAGATTGTAAAAGGAAATGCTTGTTGTTCATTGCCACTCTTCACATCTTCTAATATCATATACGACTTACTTGTAATAAATGGTTTCCATTCTTACATCTGTAAAATTTAGACGTGCTAGTTGGGTATCAGCACTTCACCCGACTTTCCATTCGTTTCCGCAATGCTTATTGTCCAAAGCAACTATATACCAAATCCAACTAGTTTTTGTAACCGTTCTATTTCAGTGGTGCTAGTCTCTTCCTCTTCATTCCTTCCTTTGTAATCATTATATTTCAGTGGTGCTAGTCTCTTCCTCTTCGTTCCTTCCTTTGTAATCATTATATTTCAGTGGTGCTAGTCTCTTCCTCTTCGTTCCTTCCTTTGTAATCATTATATTTCAGTGGTGCTAATCTCTTCCTCTTCGTTCCTTCCTTTGTAATCATTCTATTTCAGTGGTGCTAGTCTCTTCCTCTTCGTTCCTTCCTTTGTAATCATTCTATTTCAGTGGTGCTAGTCTCTTCCTCTTCGTTCCTTCCTTTGTAATCATTCTATTTCAGTGGTGCTAGTCTCTTCCTCTTCATTCCTTCCTTTGTAACCATTCTATTTCAGTGGTGCTAGTCTCTTCCTCTTCGTTCCTTCCTTTGTAATCATTATATTTCAGTGGTGCTAGTCTCTTCCTCTTCGTTCCTTCCTTTGTAATCATTATATTTCAGTGGTGCTAGTCTCTTCCTCTTCGTTCCTTCCTTTGTAATCATTATATTTCAGTGGTGCTAATCTCTTCCTCTTCGTTCCTTCCTTTGTAATCATTATATTTCAGTGGTGCTAGTCTCTTCCTCTTCGTTCCTTCCTTTGTAATCATTATATTTCAGTGGTGCTAGTCTCTTCCTCTTCATTCCTTCCTTTGTAACCATTATATTTCAGTGGTGCTAGTCTCTTCCTCTTCGTTCCTTCCTTTGTAATCATTATATTTCAGTGGTGCTAATCTCTTCCTCTTCGTTCCTTCCTTTGTAACCATTATATTTCAGTGGTGCTAATCTCTTCCTCTTCGTTCCTTCCTTTGTAATCATTATATTTCAGTGGTGCTAGTCTCTTCCTCTTCGTTCCTTCCTTTGTAATCATTATATTTCAGTGGTGCTAGTCTCTTCCTCTTCGTTCCTTCCTTTGTAATCATTATATTTCAGTGGTGCTAATCTCTTCCTCTTCGTTCCTTCCTTTGTAACCATTATATTTCAGTGGTGCTAGTCTCTTCCTCTTCGTTCCTTCCTTAATAAGGAACCACATTTCTATCTTCCATTTCCTTGTGAGGTTAAGTGCCTAGGGGTGCTGAGGGGTTGGAGGTGTGGTCAGAAATGCATGCAACATGCCTCATACTGTTTCTGTTGAGGGGGAGATACTGCCAGATACAAGCTATTGGAACAAACAACTTTGAAGGCAAAGGATAAAAAAATATACATATATTACTCAAGAACTAAAATTTCAAAACAGAAACTTGAGTCGGTGAGTTGCTAGCATTCCAGCCCCACAAACTATTCAAACTCTTCTAAGTTGTATAAGAGTGTGAAAGAAAATCTCCTTAAAAGTAAAGAATAAATGGATTCTATAACACCAGAAATATAAAAAGCCGTCCTGTTTATGTTCACAACAAACTCAGTGATGGAAGATAAGTGCGGGAATAACATGTTATACCAGTACAGATAGACTCTTAAGAAACATAGGTTTAGTTACCAAACCAAAAAATAATATCTCAACAAGATGGGAAAAACAACGGATACAATAGCGAGTAAAGCACAACCACTACAAACGTCTACTCCAGCCTTAGAAATATTATTGGATAAACTGTCATTAATATGTGATAAACTAAACAAAAAAAACAACTATTAATACCATAGCACAAGTTCAACAGTCAGTTTTGCACATATAAAAATAACAGATTTTCCATTTGATGCAAATTCAAATGCTTGAACGTAAAATGGCAGAACTGGAATTTGAAAAGTAAACAATGAGGGAAGAATCTGCTAAAACAGTGAAGAAAAGTACTCAGTTAAAGGAACATTTACTAGATTTTGAAATATATGCTAGAAGAACAACCTGCATATTCTTTTGATTCCTGAAAGTTGGGACAGACAAAAAAGACTAGAACAAACTTTGTAAGCTCTGTTCAATAAACTTCTGGAATTAGAAAACAGACAAATAAGGTTTGGTAACAAACCAATTTGTCCAAGGGCATCTACAGAGGGGGATTAGATAAATATATTAGTAGGAGATAATAGAGTAAGGGGATGAAAGGGTAAATGGGAATGAGGGATGATTAAGAAGAAATGAGATAAGGGTAGGGAGGGGCTTAAGGGGTTCATGCAAGTGTGACTGTGTAGGAAATCACATTTTGACGTGAACTTGCTATTGCAAGGTAGGGTTACTACCTGTCCCACTTTGTGAGGGACAGTCCTACTTTGGGCAGTTTTGTCCTGTGAAAAAATCTAAAAAATGGCATCAATCCTGAGATTTTAAGACAAAAAATATTTACTAAGTTTTCTTTAATAGTTCTACAAAACAGTTATTTTGTATCTGAAACACCTAAATGTTATACGGAATAGTATAAGCAACTCATATGCTACAAGAATAAGCTTTTATTTGGGCAAAAACACTGATGTTCTGTCCTTTGCACCGGCCGTGGGTAAGTCTGTCCTGAAAAATCACACATTTCTGCAAAAAATGTCCCACTTTGGGCATTTGAAAGGTGGCAATCCTAATGCAAGGATTACGCCCATGATGACTAGTAGGTAATTATTGTGACAGATAGGCTTCAGATTAATTTTGGTGGGTACTGTGTAAGAAAAATTATTTTTTCTTTTGTTTTGTTTTATGTATGTATATATATATATATATATTTACATATTTGTGTGTGTGTACAGTCAGAGGAAGTTTGGGACAAATGTAGTTGTGGGCTGGGGGTTGCTCTTTACTTAGTTTGTGGGTACTGTGTACTTTGGGTGGCTTTACTGTAGTTTGTGAAGCTCATCTCACAGCACACAGTTAAATTTCCCGCATTTCTTTACCAGCTTCATATTGTTTCATTAGCCACTTCTCATATTTTAAGACTTGTAGGGGGGATCGGGTTTCATGTTCCTGTTTCTGAGCTGGTGGTGTGACTGTATACTTAAAACAGTTTTCTCAGTGAGCCGTAAGCTAAGTTAGAGGGGGGGCGGGGTGAGGCAAAGGTTTACATACTATGTTTTGCAACTGCTGCTGTATGTGTGGAGGAGGTATTTCTCTCACCGCGAGGTGCCCTCATCATCTGAATAGTAGTGGGTGAAGGATCTTTGCTTGTGCTGGCTTGGTTCCTGAGGGTGAAATGGTGTTTGTGAGCCATGAGGTGCTCACGTGTAACAGTCACCAGCTGCCTAGGATCTATATGGGTAGCAGGGTCTGCATAATGTTGATTTGGTCTGTGAGGCATAGTTGATTATTTTGCTTGATGCTGAGAGGTCGGCTTCTTCATTTGGTTATAACAAGATAGATGGATCCAACACTATGGCAATCTGTCTGACAGTGAGAGTAACTGCAGTACAATTTCAAGGGTCATGGGGGATTCTGGTGCTTTGTTCGGGCATGCAGTGGGGCTGGTTTGGGCATTTCTGTGGCTTTGCTTTGTTCTTTCACTCTGTAGCATGGGCTCACAGCCTTGGGTCTTGGCTTTAAAGAGTTTGTACAATGTCCAGATTGCCTTGTGTTTGATCAGTTATTCAAAAAAAAAAAAAAGAGAGAGAGAAGAAAAGGGGCATGTTTGTGGTCCAGTACTTCAAGTCTCCAGCAGCATTCAGCTGGGGATATGGACTTTGTGTCTCGGTCCAGTACTGAAGTCTCCAGCAGCATTCAGCTGGGGATCTGGACTTTGTGTCTCGGTCCAGTACTGAAGTCTCCAGCAGCATTCAGCTGGGGATCTGGACTTCGTGTCTCGGTCCAGTACTGAAGTCTCCAGCAGCATTCAGCTGGGGATCTGGACTTCGTGTCTCGGTCCAGTACTGAAGTCTCCAGCAGCATTCAACTGGGGATATGGACTTCGTGTCTCGGTCCAGTACTGAAGTCTCCAGCATCATTCAACTGGGGATATGGACTTCATGTCTCATGGGCTGTGCATGCTGGCACAGTCCTATTTGTTTTGCTAGTTTAGTAGGCTTATGCGGATGCATGGTGGCATGGAAGCTGTTTGTTCTTGGTGAGAGGGTTCGGGGGGGGGGTTCAGAGATGGAGTAACAGGCATAGACTTCATGGTTGTGAAGATGTAACCACTTAATGTGAATTGGTGGTGATGAGCCAAGGGCAACAAGTAAGCCATTTAATTGAGATTGAGGACTTCTGTGCCTATCTGGCTTGGTCCTGTTTCTGTTGCTTGGTGGTTGTGTGTTGAGGGAGCAGAGTTTTGTCGTGGCTGTGGTTTGTCAGGTGGTTTGAGAAGTGTGAGCTTTGCAGGTTGCACATGAGTGGTGCGGCTTTAATGGCTATGGGGGAGGGTTATGGCAGGCATACCTCTCCATCTTCAGGTAAACAGGCAGAAACAGTCGATAGAGTTATAGGACCTGCATTTGAATCAAAGGGGTTTTAAATGCAATAATGTAAAAGTATTTGGATGCTTTTTTTTTCCAATGTTGTGCATTTCCTTTATCAAATATGAGGATGGTTACTGAGCAGACTGCATTCTGACTCGTGAAGGGGGGACATTACTCAAATGCAACACATATCTCTCAACTGTACAGATTTTCGCAGAATATCCAGATTTTGTCTCATATTTTTGGTCCATTTTTCATAAAATTGTGGACTCCTGTCAACTTAGAGTTAAAGCATTACAGACTGAAGTTAGAGAATAATGAAAGTCAGTTGAGTTTCAGACTTCATACCTATCAGGAAATTCATGCTATGCAACACCTTGCGACATGTTGATACACTGTTGAGCAGTATAAATGATGACAATACTTTCTTCAGTACTTCAAAAAAAAAAAATGTAAGGCAACAAAAAATTATGGGTATGTCGGCTTTGGTATATTAACAAGCTAACAGTTCATTAGTGACCAGGCCTGACATATTTGTATGTATGTGTGGTGAGGTATCTGTTATCACTTCCTTCTCAACAGTTAATTGATTATGTATCATGACAGCCATTTTGCATATGATAGCACTTAGTTATGTTTCAGCTATTACACAATACACCCAGTTTCTAACATCAGCTAAGTGTTGCCTATCTTTTCCACTGTTGTTTGCTTTCCAGTATTTTTGGTGCCATTTTTGGATTATGTTGGGGAAGACAATGGGGGAAGATTCTGTTTTACTAAAAGTATTTTGGGTTATTATAAGCAGATATATACTACCAAAGTTGAATGGAAGGGTCGGTAATTTATATCTTTCATCTTAATTTTCATTGCTGGGTATATGTTCCTGTTGGAGCAGCACAGGAGAAGGTACCAAGGTGACAGTTCCTGAAACAGGAAATGGTACTTTTGTTTAAAATTTTATATTGTGTCAGTGATTGCACAGGGTTGTTTTTGCACTGTTTGTTTACAGAAATGCTTTCAAGTCTGTTTGCACATAAAGTTCAGTTGGCCCATACAGTGCAGTCTGGAAGTTTTGATGGAAATCATGAGGTAACCCAGGTATTTCCATGTCCACAGTTACTGCTGTTTGGATCATAAAACTGTTTGCTGCATTACATTCTATCACTAATGGTGAAAGGTTGTGTTGAGGGATATAGTGGTGCCAGGTTATTTAGGGTAGAGGCCTTGCAATTGATGAGCAAGGTGGACCCATGGCAGTGCCTAATGTTAAGAAATTTTTGTTTGTGTGTGTGCTCAGCATTTATAGTTGCCTTTTCTTTTACAGATGGGGAAGCGCAGAATGGGCATCAGTTGGTGGCCTGAAGGAAGTGCTCTTGAAAGGTGATGGATGCTGTTGCAGTGGATTTTTTGGATGGTGGAGTGGTGCATAATGCAGTTGCAGGTAATCCTACTTTAGTAAATACTCATTTAGGCATGTCAGAATTGGGACATAGTGTGGGAATAGGTGAGTAGAAATTAAGTCACAAGCAGGGTGAAGCAGGTTTGGGGTTTTTGTTTAAGGGGGTTGTGTTACCACAGCATGAGTTTGGGGCAGGCTTTTGTGGCATGGTAGTGGGGTTTTAGGTTCCTTGGGCAAGGCTGATGCTGATGGGTTGTTTGGTGGGCTGTGCTACTTTGACAGTTAGCACTGTTGGTGAAAGCTAGGGACAGGGATGGATTAGTGAATGTTTTGCAGCTCTTCAGGTTCCAGAATTTTGTATGTCAGGCAGCTCAACTAGGTTGCTTGGTAGGTCTATGGCCTTCTCTTTATTGAACATCATTGGGTAAGGTTAACAGGTTGGTGCATGCTGATTGGACATTGTGGTAGATTTGTGTTTTGTAGTTAATAGTTGGGTGTTTGAGCATGCAGAAAGGGTTATTCCAGAGAATTTGCAATTAATTACTGAGGTGACAGCAGATTTGGAGATAGGGGTATTTTAAGGGGAATGGCTTTGGGATTGCAGGCCAGCAGGAAGGAAGGACATTGAAAAGAAGGATCTTAACTGTTTAGTTTCAGTTCGGCTGGCATCAATGAATAGCAGATGAAGTTGTGAAGGAAATGATTAACTGTTATACAGAAGGGATTTAGAACTGTTAACCATTGGATTTGGCAACAGTGGATGGGATTGTAGAACTAGATTAAGGGTTTGACAGAGCATTACAAGGTGCGTGGGTGGGGTGTGAGGAGCAGGTTTCCATTAACTAGCAGTTTGAATGTGCAAGCAAGGTACTGTTTCAGGGGTTGCTAGTAGATGCAGGCTATGGTTTGAGTTTAAAAAAAAATCAAGGGACAAAGTTTAGGAACAAGGGTGGATTAGGATGTTGTAGATCTCTCTGGGTTCCTGAAATTTGCAAATTATGAGGTATGATTATTCACTGGGATGGCCCTTTGGGCAGATGGATAAGTCTGGCCATGGGGATTTGCATTTGTTTACAACTGTTATAGAAGGTATTGGTTTAGGGGCATAATTTTTGGGGGGGGTTGTTTGTGGCTTTTTGCATGGCAGAATGGAGGGACAATTGGGGATGATGAATATTTGGAGTTTTAATTTAATCAGGAATAGGTTTATTGGGAGTGTTGGGGATTAGGGTTCACTTTCATTTGTTTACTATGATAGTGGTATGGGTTGTGTTCATGTTTGATGAGGTGTGTCAAGTTGTGTTAAGATTAAAGGATTGCTGCAGGAGTTTGGGGCACCTTTTATAAGTAAAGCATATGGTAGTGTACTGCTAGACTGGTTAAATGTGTGTTACAGCTCTCTATGGGAAGGAGTTTGGTGGGAAATATTTAGTAATTTGTCAGGCAGGGGAGCAAGGTAAGGCAGTTAAGCTGGTTAAGGAGGATTTAGGTGCGAGTATTGTAGTTGCACAGAGGATTTAACTGCAAGTACTGTAGTTGCACAGGTGACACGGCTAAGTGAACTTAATAAATATTGGTCGGTGAGTCATTCATTGGAAGGGCTAGGGTAGATTGATAGTGTGAAGATTGACAGACTTTGGTTATTGTCATGATAGCTTTTGTTGTGGGGGTTGGCATTGGGAAATGAAGTTTCAGGGGGTTAGAGTTTATGTGGCTTTTATGTTATGGTGTATTTTTGTCATTCAGAAGGTGGTTTAGTGGTCAGCAAATGCTTGGATGGTTACTACCCCTTTTCTACTTATACTGGACAGTTGGTGTGTTGGCTGGATTGCTTTTAAATTGATTTTGGGAAGGAAATCTGATTTTGGTCATTTCTATATAAATTGGGTAGAAAAATAGGGCTGCAGTTATGCATGATGGTAGGTATTTGCCCTTGTGTGGTTTCGCGTGGCATTGGGTTTAATGTCCTGGCCTTACTTTTGACAGGTAATGGTCTGGCTATCACTACAATGTTAATATTGGTATTTACACTAAATGAGAATTTAATTAATATACAGATGTTATACAAAGTTATGGTTATTACTTTAGTATTGGGCTGGTATCTTTGGGGTAGTTTAACTGTTTAGTCAGTTGGCAGCTTTTGGTACTTATATGACAAGGTTTTGGGGTTAATGACAGGGATCCAGTTTGGTTTAGAGATGATGGCATGCACTGGATGATGTTTGGCATAACCCCCCTTTTATGGGTAGTTAGGTTATTGAAAATTTTGGTAGGGGGGAAGGGGAACAGTTTATTCAGGCTGGTGGGTGGAGAAAAGGGACAGGTTTGCCCTCTTCTGTTCCCCCTCTGGTGTTGGATGTTCATTTCAATGATTTAAATAAGGAAAGTGAGCTGTTGGAGGATGCTTGATAAATAAAAAAGTGGGCAGAGGCAAGGATTCTGCTTATTGGTTGGATGTTTAATTCAGTAAGTGGTAAATGAAGTGAGTAGTGGGAAGCTGCTTCATAAGTAAAATAAGTGGGATGTGCAATTCAATAAATGGTAAATGAAGTGAGTAGTGGGAAGCTGCTTCATAAGTAAAATAAGTGGGATGTGCAATTCAATAAATGGTAAATGAAGTGAGTAGTGGGACGCTGCTTCATAAGTAAAATAAGTGGGATGTGCAATTCAATAAATGGTAAATGAAGTGAGTAGTGGGATGCTGCTTCATAAGTAAAATAAGTAGGATGTGCAATTCAATAAATGGTAAATGAAGTGAGTGATGGGAAGCTGCTTCATAAGTAAAATAAGTAAGCGGAGGTAAGGATGCTGCTTATTTGGTTAGATGTGTAATTCAATAAATGGTAAATGAAGCGAGTAGTGGGACGCTGCTTCATAAGTAAGTGAGTTGGAGGTGCGGACGCTGCTTATTGGGTCAGGATGAGCAAGGTCACACTGTCCTGATTAACATTACATAGATATTTATGCTGTGATTAAATCAACTATATTAAGTTTCAGTTGTAATTAATAGGTTCATAGGTTCATAGGTAGATATTAGGCTATCTGCCCTAGGGCATTTACAAGCCTAGCCAGAGTGTATTTGGCTTCTGCCTCCCTATTAGATTAGCCTACTGTGTCTCTGTAAAGTAGGTCACAGAAGGTACCCTTTTAAGATTAGTTTACTGTGCCTCTGTCTAGCAGGGACACAGAAGAGATCCCAGGGGTGAATTTGCGATTTCCCATCCACGCGTCCAGATTTTGCTTGAAGAGGGTCAGCGAGGGGCTATGTCTAACATGAACTGGTATTCTATTCCAGAGTGAGGGGAGCCACTAGGAAATGAATCTGTCCCTCAGCATGTCCTATTTATTTTTGTGCTGAGGTTTAGGTCACTGGAGCATGTAGCTCTAAGGGACTTGGATTTTTTGAGGTGGAGCATGTCCATTAATTCTGGGTTTGACATGGCTTTGTACGTCAGGCATAGATCTCCTCTGAGTAGACAGTAAGCAACTGAGTAGAGCTGGAGTTTCTTTAGTTGAGCTGCATAGGACATCTGTTTGTAGCCCATGATCCTCTTGGTGAGGTACTTTTGGGTCTCTCCAGTTGCTGCAAGTGTCGGGTAAGGTACATCCCAAAAGGGGCATTGTATTCAATTATGGGCCTGATGAGTGACAAGTAGAGGGGCACAATGACCTCTCTTGATCAAGATGCAAACGCTTTCGTGATAAGGTGGGCTATATAGAAGGTCTTTCTAACCACTTTGGCAACGTGATTATCAGAGGAGAGATTACTATCTACATTGGTCCCCAAATCTCTAATTACTTCTTCTGTACTTAATGGATTACCACCTATGTGGTAATTTGTGGGCACCTTGTTTTTCCCAAAGGGGATGACTATGCACTTTTTAGCATTTAGCTTGAGGCCGTGGCTCTGGCACCAAGCATCCGTCTCTGTGAGACCCTTTTGGAGGATGCTTGTGTCAGCTGGAGATTCGATTATGGCCCTCAGTTTGCAGTCATCTGTCATCTGCGAACTTTGTCAGCCATAATCCCCCCATGTTAGCCTGAACCTCAGAGAAGTATATACTGAACAAGAGAGGTCCCAGAACTGAGCCCTGTGGGATGCCACTTGTAACTGGTTTGGATTCGGACATGGCACCTGCGATTCTGACCATGTGGGTTCTATCTCTGAGCCAGTTTGCAACCCATCTTGTGATATAGGGGTTGATATTTAAGCTGGTAAGCTTATTTATGATGCCTGAGTGGGGTATTGTGTCGAAGGCTTTTGCGAGGTCCAGGTAGGCTGTGTGGACTACCTTGCCCTCATCTATAGCTTTGGTAACTGTTTCAAAGAAATCAACTAGGTTTAAGCAAGATCTGCCCTTAACAAAGCCGAATTGGGTAGGGTCCAGTGTTTGGAGGCTCCCAATGTCTTTGTTAATGAGTTCCATGATAATACGCTCCATAGCTTTACAGACCAGACTAGTCAGGCTTGTGGGGCGATAGTCTCCAGGGTCCATTGTGGCACCACCTTTGTGGAGTGGGACCACTGTAGCTGTACGCCATTCTTTGGGTACATATCCTGTAGTAAGGCTAAGTTTGAACAGTGACTTAATGTGAGGGTTCATTTCTTCTTGGAGCTCATGTAAGACACAGCCTGGGACACCGTCCAGTCCCATAGATGCTGTGTTTTTTGCTTTGGAGAGGGCAGCTTTCACCTGTGCATCTGTGATGTCAGGAGGTTACATTCAGTTGGGATAGGCATTTGCTCCTTTGGGGGGGGGGGGAGAAGTTTGCGCTGAATCTGTCTGCCAGGATGTTGGCTATGTCTGTAGGTTCGGTATATTTTGTACCGTTATGCAACAATTCAGAGCATATCTGGGAGTTTCGCCCATGTTCCTGACATAACTAAAGAAGGCCTTGTGATTATCTTTAGTGTCTAGGGCAATTTTTCTTTCGAAGCTGGCCTTTGATGATTTTATGAGGGATCGAAGTTTCTTGCTAATACTGATCAGAGATGCCTTCCCTTTGTGGGATTTTGCTCTGTCATGTAGTAGCTTCCTCCTTCTGTTGTATAGCTTATTTATGGCCGGGGTCCATCAGACCAGTCTCCTGTTTTTGGAGGAGTGAGTCTTGGTTTTATTTGGGATAGCACGATCCATGCATTCCTGCAGGTGCTCATAGAATGCATTTGTAAAGGATTCTGTGGATTGGGCTGCATTATCCTCTGGCCCAGGGGCTTTGAAGGATTCCACCTCAGTCTTGAGAAGTGGAAAGTTGGCTTTTGAGAAATTCTTTACAGTGATTTCCTTGGCTGGGGGTGGGGACGGGATATGGATGTCCAGGGAAATTTGTTTATGGTCTGATCTTACCAATGAGGGGTTTACCTCTGATGTGGAACATAGAGTCCCCATGTTGGTGATGACCAGGTCCAATATGTTGTTCCCTCTTGTGGGAGTGGTGACCAGTTGTTCCATTGCGTTAGAGTTTATAAATTCAAGGAACCATTGGGTGAGGGTGTTTGGGCTTGAGTAGTTTTCCCAGTCAGTGCTTGGGTAGTTGAAGTCACCCAATAACATAGTGTTTGGAGAGACCTTCATATTCTCCAGTGTTCTCAGGAATGCCAAGTGGGGTTCCTGTAATAGGGAGGGTGTTCTGTAGCAGGCTACAAACTGAAAGGCAGTTTTGCCCGCTGTTAGTTGCACATGGATGCCACTAACCTGGAGGTGTAGGTATCTTTGTTGACTATAGATACTCCCCCTCCTTTTGTGCTTCGGTCCGAGTTTTGAGGCCGAAACGCATGGTATGAGTTATAACCTGGTAGTGCTGGGCTGCTCTCAGGAGCCTTGAACTAGGTTTCTGTTACTGCACAGACATCGATTTTCTCCATACTGAGGAGAGCCTCGAGTGCGTGGATCTTGAGGTTTAGACTTCTGGCATTGAGTAGCATTACCTTTAGTTTTTTTATCCTTGGGTTATCTATGGAGGTGGGTTTGTCCTTTGAGCCTTGCCTAAAAAAGGCACTATGGGGGTGGCAAGAGCCTTGGCCAGTATATGAAAGCCTAAGGGTGACAGGTGCAAGCCGTCCCTAGCGAAGCAACATGGCTTGTCGAGCATGTCATCCCAGGCTGACAGACACTGGATCCCCTTTGAATGACACCAATACTTTAGCCAATTGTTGAAACTGATCATTTTGTCTTTATACTGTGGCATCATTCTTGGTGAGGGCAAGATGCTACTCAAGGTCAGGGTCATACCAGCCTGGGCTACAATGTCAGAGAGCTCCTCTATGTCTCTTTTCATGTAGTCCAGGGAGGTATGTCTCAGGTCACTCACACCAGCATGAACAATGACGGAGTCATACTTGTATTTGCTTTGGAGTGACCTGAGTGCTTGCGTTATGTGGTGGATCCTGGCACCCGACAGGCAGCTTACAGTGACCTTCTCCTTGTTCAGTCTGGTGAGCGGGACGTCAGTGTGCCGGACAATAGAGTCCCCTATAACAAGTGTATTTGGTGTGTTGTTGGGCCATAAGGGCTGTGACTGTGAGGCACACTGATTTTGTGAGATATGTGATTTGTGGGTATTGTTGAGGGGTGGCTGTTGCTTGGATATCTGCTTAGGAGGTCTTTTTTTTTTTTCTTTAGGATTTTTATTTAGAGCCTCCGAGTATGTTTTTGTGTGTTCATGTGTTGGGTATGCAGATGCAATAGGTCTTTGTGAGACTGGATTTGTGGTGTGGGTGGTTACCTTTTCCTCCTGACTGACTGTGCCAGTTTTGGGTTGGGAGAGCTCTGCCTCCAGTTTGGCTGTGTAACTGCATCTCTCACATGTGTTAGAGTTTGTTGGAAGGAGGAGAGGGTTGTCTGTGTACATAAGGCAATTGTAACATTGCCTCAAAATTCCCAGATTCACTAGCTGGACTGGAGAGTAACCTTGAAACTGACCCTTGGACATACCAGATTAGTATAGGGAACTGTTTTTTTACTGATCAGATTAGGGAAGGGAACTGATTTTTCACTTGATCAGGAAGGACCAATCGGGAGGCTAATACTTATGAGAAGTCAAGGAGGGTGTACTGCTTTAGTTAGTTAGTGTTTCCCTATAAGAGCTGAGCAAGTGCAGGGCTTTAGAAAGAGAATAGAGTGATTACTTTGAGAGTTTGAACAGTTCTAAGGGAAAAAGTGAAGAGCAGACTTTGTGGAGCCTGGAATAGTTTAAACCTGTTTAGGCAGCGCTGCCCAACGCTGCTCAGTGTGCAAAATCGTGCAAAAAGAGAGTTGTAGGGTTTTAAGAGAGAGAGATCAAGGAGTTTAGAATTGACCCAAAATGGCCAATAAAACTACAGCTTCTAGGTAGTAACCACTCCTCCAGGGACAGGCAGGCTGTTCAGTGTTAACCACTCCCACTGGTGAACACAGAGACTTCCCTTTAGCCCAAGCAAGCACTGGCCTTCTAGAAACTTCCAAACAGTTCAGAACAGCAAATCTGTAACTGAACTTTCTTAACTTTCAGAAAGTGGGAAAAAAGCAAGTTTTTTTTTTTTTTTTTTTTCTTTTTGTTGTTGTTTAAAGGTAGCAGAGATACACAAGCAGCAAAATAATCACAACAGTACAATAAATGACCCCACACTTGAGTGCTAGGCCAAAATCAGGTAAAATGCAGTTTTTAGAGAAAAAAACGATTTTAAATTAAGTGCAACACAGGAAATGTAGTAAACAGGCTCTAGATGTGTTCCAAGTACTGTTACTGTTACAGATATAAACTTCAGCAAGCCGGAAAATGCCAAAAAATAGGCGGCAAGGCAGTAAAACCTAACAAAAAATCAGAAGAAAATACTTAAAATCACAAAAGTGGCTCCTTTTCTTCTCTCGGCGTTTTCTCCCCTTGGTAGGTGCTTCAGCAACAACTAGCAAGCCTGAAAAGATGCCAAAACCATGAGGCAGTCGGGTTTTAAGAGAGACAGATCAAGGAGTTTAGAATTGACCCAAAATGGCCAATAAAACTACAGCTTCTAGGTAGTAACCACTCCTCCAGGGACAGGCAGGCTGTTCAGTGTTAACTACTCCCACTGGTGAACACAGAGACTTCTGTTTAGCCCAAGCAAGCACTGGCCTTCTAGCATCTTCCAAACAGTACAGAACAACAAATATGTAACTGAACTTTCTTAACTTTCAGAAAGTGGGAAAAAAGCAAGATTTTTTTGTTTTTTTTCTTTTGTTGTAGTTTAAAGGTAGCAGAGATACACAAGCAGCAAAATAATCACAACAGTGCAATAAATGACCCCACACTTGAGTGCTAGGCCAAAATCAGGTAAAATGCAGTTTTTAGAGAAAAAAATGATTTTAAATTAAGTGCAACACAGGAAATGCAGTACACAGGCTCTAGATGTGTTCCAAGTACTGTTACTGTTACAGATATAAACTTTAGCAAGCCTGAAAATGCCAAAAATAGGTGGCAAAGCAGTAAAACTTAACAAAAAATCAGAAGAAAATACTTAAAATCACAAAAGTGGCTCCTTTTCTTCTCTCAGCGTTTTCTCCCCATGGTAGGTGCTTCAGCAACAACTAGCAAGCCTGAAAAGATGCCAAAACCACGAGGCAGCCGGGTTTTAAGAGAGACAGATCAAGGAGTTTAGAATTGACCCAAAATGGCCAATAAAACTACAGCTTCTAGGTAGTAACCACTCCTCCAGGGACAGGCAGGCTGTTCAGTGTTAACCACTTCCACTGGTGAACACAGAGACTTCCCTTTAGCCCAAGCAAGCACTGGCCTTCTAGAAACTTCCAAACAGTTCAGAACAGTAAATATTGGCTAACAAAGTTATGTTTATGGAAGTTTAATAAAGGTTGTCAAATGTCATTCGCTGTGATGTGTGTTTATTGAAGGGGACCGGGACAAATAATTGAAGTCAAAAGAGGCTATAGCTCTAAGACATCATGATGGGAGTTATGAAGACAGACTTTGTCATGTGATTGTTAAATGTTGCATAAGCAAAGACCAGGAAATGATCCTAACAGCAGCAATAAGAAAAATAAAAATGTTACTATGTGAAGGAGCTAAGATTTCTGTATTTGCAGATTTGAAAAAAAGTAGTCAAGATGAAATTATAACAGCCCTTTGGAAGAAGAATATAAAGTCATCTTTTCTGTATCCCGTCAAATTGAATATAATATGAACAGATAAAAATCTCTGAGGCCAAACATGGACAATTCTTGGACTGCTATAAAATCTCCCTTGAGAATGGAATTGTTTTCCTGCAAGTCTGTCCAAGATGGACAGTGCTTTTGGATTTTCTTCTTTTACTTTTTTCACACATATTTCCTGGACTTAGCATGAGTGCAGTGGCAGCTGGATTCAGTCCAATATGTCTTCACCAATACTACTTACTGTGTGATGAAGAATGTTTTTTGTTTTAAGAATATATGTCCCACCCCAAACATGGTGTTTCAGAGTGAGCATGTTGCACTCTGCAGCTGATCTTCCAGGAAGTGCAGTGCCAAGGTACTGTTTAACCTACAGACATTGATGAAACTTAGCAGTGCAGGTCACTAGACTGCAACTTCAAAGGATGAGAGACAGATGCAGAGGAAATATTAGAATCTTTAGCACCCTCCATACTACTCTTTCTAGTCCTGCCAGCGTATCAGGCATAGAAAACAGCAAGACTTTATCTCTAGGCAAGACACCACAAAAACTGTGGCATACAGCTGATTCATAATTAGACACTACCTCCTTTTATGAATCATTCCTAAAATTAGTGCAGCTGTGCTATACTGCATTAGATAGAGTAAATCATCATAAATCTCTTATGCTGAATTGTGCTAACCAGTATTACTTATGGTAGAATTTTTATGATCTGCATTTTCAACCTTTAGAACTATGACAGAGAACATATGAATACAAGAGATATCAACAGATTATCAGTATTCAACAGATATTTATGAATTCTATATACTGACAGTATGAAGGACTGTACTGAGGAGTATGAGGGATACAAAGAATGGAGAAAAGCAGCAAAGGAATCAGCCAGGGGGAAAACACAGGACCATTGCTGAAAAGAATAAACAGTAGTGAAAAGCAACACTGGATTTCCAAAGAGCCAACAACTGCCAGAGAAGAATAAAGAGGAAGAGGGGAGATGAAGTAAGAAAAACAGGAACCTAGTTCTTGCAGGCAGTTGGGGGTATCTGTAACATAAAGAAAACTAAAAACAAATTCTGTGGCACTTACATCAGCTTACAAGGTATACAGCATTTCATCCTGACATACATCTCCAAGAAATCATGTGTGTCCTAGGGGCTAGGCAGGTCAAATATCCTGGATTGGTAATGGAAAATGATAACTTTATCCCCTGATTTCCTGAGCTTTCACCACCCTACTGATAGTTTTGGCCTTACGTCTTTTTGTCCCAGCAGACACATCAGTAGCAAGCAGGAAGTATTACTAAATATCTTTGTGTTCTTTCATTTTCTGCAAAATTAATTAGTTGCTTAATCCACTGCATATTGTATCAAACGCTTATTACTAGCTGTTAATAAATAATGTATTATTAATGACCTCTGATTAAAAATGGTTCATTGTGATATAATAGAGTTACACAGTAAACACGTGATTAAAAAATAAATGCATCAAAAACAGCATTGCTACATATGTTATATTTTTTATATGTTAAAAACAGAAAAAGCTACTTGTGTGAGCATGGGGTGATTTTCATGGGAAGCATGTGGGAGCTGGACTTTCCTGAAGACATTTTGTGGCTCATAACTTCATAGGTTTTATTGGCTTTAATGTAGGCTCTTGACATGTTATTTTTTTATGAACTATTTAGTTGTCAGCAAAGAAATACATTTGATTAACATTGACTCGTAAAGTCCCAGTCAGATAGTAAATTGGCAGTTAGGTGACAGTAGGTCATTTTATAGCAGAATATGGCAGTACCAAAATACTCAGTCTGCTATTAAGCAACCAGCAAATTCCGAACTATTCATTTAATAAAATTACTGCATGTTTGTCACCCAGCAAGGAAAGTATAGCAGAAAGAAAAATAACATTCTGGGATTGGGATTTGGATCATGTAGTATTTACAGGCATACAAAACATGTCAGAACATTGTGAGAATTAAATATTAGTGATGAGAACAGGAGGCCTTGGCTGTATTAACAGAGGTGAAATACAAGCAGTGAAAAGAACAGAGAAATATATTTTGGAAATGGATTAGAAACAACAGTACTAAGGAAAGGGTTCAGAGACGGCCCTATAAAAATAGCAAGTAGTAATGAAGATTTTTTAAAGCAATGTAAATATTGGAAGAGCGTTGCACCACAGGTATTAATATTTCATATGAGTATTCAAAACTTGCTAAACAACCAAAATGGCAGAAAGACAGCTTCAAAACAATAGCTTCAATAATAGGCTTTTACCATGTTGAATCCACAATATATGAAATATAGAGCTTTGCTGTTGTAAAAGTCAAGTGGTGTTGTAATTCCACAGCTTTAAAACATGTGGATGACATAAAAGCAGAAAAAACTAACATAAAAGTGAAGAACCCTTCTGATGTAAACAATGGACAAGCACTTTCAGCTTTTTCAAGCCTTCTTCAGATCTGAATACTCACATGAAATACTAATACCTGTGGTGCAACACTCTTCCAATATTTACATTGTTTTTTGTTCTGCTGAGTGTTCTTTAGTGGAATTCACTTCTTTTTCTGGATTTTTTAAAGCAGTCTTTAATGCATCATATAAGGACATGACTGAATATCATGAGGTAAAAAGGGTAGTGTTGAGGGTCTGAGGCACACAAAGTTCATAGACACTAAGAGAATCTATGGGTGAGTCTGAGATGACAATTGCTAATCCTAGAAAGCAGTGTTAAAAAATAGGAGGTTCATGGTGAGATTTTTTTTACACGGTAACATATTTGGCGTGTGTTTTGAACATGTGCAGTTTGTTACTATATAGATACATGGAGGAGAAAAAGGCAGGATGCATGGAGCACTTAGCAGTAGCTTTGTATAATGGTCATTTCTAAGAACACACAGGCACCTACAGAAGAGGGATGTGGAAGTACCTATGTCTTAGGTAAGAGCTGTGGGAGAGGGAAAAGAGAAGGTAAAAGAGGAACTCTTCACATGCAACATCAGCAGGGCTATTCATGCAATCAGATTTTGACTTTGGCAGTTGCAGACTCTAATGGTTTATACTAAATATATGAACAATTTCCAAAATGAATTTGCAATAGGTTGAATTCTTCGCTGAATATTTCCAAATGATCAGGAGTTCAGCCCTGGTGAACCTTTACAGGTTTGCTTCCTGTAGTTGTGGGTCAGCAATTTATTCATTCATTTAATTCACTCTCTGATTCTGATTGCCTTCTTTATTTAATTCAGGGCCATGAAGCAGCCAAAGAAAAATCTCGACACTCAGTGGGCACAAAGGCAGATAAATTAGTCCTGAACAGGATGTCATTCTCTCATGACACACACACACACACACACACACACACACACACACACACACACACACACACACACACACACACTCTGAAAAAATCCACCTATTAACAAGTAGAATTGCCAGTTCTCCTACAGCTTTTCTTTTGGATGTGAGAGGAAACTAAATCATGCACTGAGCACTCACATAGACAGAAAAGACAAGCAATCTACACAGATGGCTTTGTAGCCAAGAGCTCACCTGAAAAATCTAATTATTATTGGGGTACAAAGGTAACCGTTACAACAATGTGTTGCTTTGCTTTAACTGTGAGAAAGGGTCAGCAATCCCTTTGCTATAGCTAACAACTTGTTGAGAGTTCCTGACTGAAAACTGAGTGTTTTTCAAGTTAATAAGGGAAGCATCTCCTTCTGTATCAATTAAATATAAGTTTCAGAATACAATACTTTAAAGTACTCCAAGTTAAGTATTATACAAAACACAGCTATCCCAAACAAGGCTGTTAAAGCAGAGTATTTACCTGTGACATATGACCTCACTCTGAACACTGCTGAGGATCCAGATGGTTAAGTCAAGGGGGCAAAATGAGGAATAGCTCTCTGGCTCATCCATTCTGATGGGCAGATAATAGATACTTGTAGAATGCAACATCCCACAGAAATGGCTGGGAAGCTTTTCTTGGTAGTTATCAAGCAACATTAAATTAAGACATGCTTTCAGGGAATAGCCTGTAACATAGCTGTTATGAATGTATGGACACTCCTGAACCTTTACAGTCACAGGGGACAGGAACAGAACTAGAAATAAAATACAAATTAGAAAGAATATTCACTTTCAGTGTGATGAGTAGATGTCACCAAGAAGATTGATTGCTGCATCCATTTTTATAGATAATAATGAAGAAATAAAGGAAACATAGCAACAGAGCTCTGGGGTCAGCAGAAGGGAAATGAATATCATTTTATAAAAAGAGAAATTATCTTTTGTAGATGCATAATTGCAGTAGTATACCTGATCTGCTTCATTATTCTGTCGGAGTTTCAAAAATATCAATTTAATGGCATGAGAAGTATGTATAATATATTTCCCAGTGGCTGAGATGCATTTATTTGTAATATCTATCATAGTCTAAACTTTGAAATAACATTTGGGGAGGGAATACTTGCAGAAGAATCAGAACAGGCATGCAACACAGTTGTGGGTCCATAGCTAAAGAAGGAAAAATGAAGGTGCGTGTGTGTGTGTGTGCGTGTGCGTGTGTGTGTGTGCGTGTGTGTGTGTGCGTGTGTGTGTGTGCGTGTGCGTGTGCATGTGCGTGTGTGTTTGCACAATGTCCAGATATTTGGTTCATAGTTTTGGTCTGTTCCTTATAAAATATGTGTTTTTCTGGCAAATCACTGGGATGATCTAACGATTGACATAACTAAATAATGACATACATCTGAGTTCAAATCCTTCAGAAAATATGTTAAAACAAACACTATTACTCTAGCAACTTTCCAAGAGCAATATTTAAAATGTGTCCCTACATTTGGGCCTTTGTCCCCATATTTTGTCAGGCTTTGTCCAGTTTTCTTGCACTAAGAGGTTCAGAAGTATTGTGTGTGTGTGTGTGTGTGTGTGTGGGGGTCTATATCAAAAGGTCAACATTTGAAATTCCAAAGCTAGTTACAAAAATAAAATTGCCAAACATTCCAAAGACAACCACAAGGCATTCTATACCCATGTCAAGAATCTAAATGGCAATGCTCAGATCTGCTCTGAGCTACAACAGAATGGCATTAAATATACTGATCCCAAGGATATTGCCAATATCCTGGCAGATCGATTCAATGCAATCCTCACCCCCCTCTCACCCCCTCAAGGGCCCATCTCAATACCAAAAGATTGCCAAATTCCAGTAATAATGGCCACACAGGTAAAACACGCAGTCTCCAATGCTAAGAATACAGCATCCATGGGACCAGACAACATCCCAGGCCGTGTACTACATGAATTAAAAAATGAAATGGCACCTCACCTAGGATCCCGGGAACTACTGCCCAATCAGTCTGATGAGCCTGATCTGCAAGGCCATGGAACGTATTATCATGGAACTTATAAACAAAGACATTGGCAACCTTCAAACACTGGACCCCATGCAGTTTGGGTTCATGAAGGGCTGATCTTGTCTCCTGAACCTGACTGACTTCTTCGAATCAGTCTCCAGAGCTGTGGACAAGGGTAAGGTGGTCCAAACAGCCTATCTGAACCTCGCCAAGGCCTTTGACACCATCCCCCACTCTGGAATCATAGATAAACTTACTAAGCTGGGCATTAATCCCTACATCACTCGATAGGTTGTCAACTGGCTTACTGACAGAACCCACACTGCAAAAGTAGGAGACTCCAAATCCATCTCCTGACATGTGACAAGTGGAGTACCTCAGGGTTCAGTCCTGGGACCACTCTTGCTTGGCATCTACCTCTCTGAAGTACAGGCCAACACTAAGGGACTCTGGCTAACAAAGTTCGCAGATGACTGCAAAGTGGAAGCCATTATTGAATCCCCAAATGATGTGGATATTCTACAAAAGGGCCTTACAGAAACAGATGATTGGTGCCAGAGCCATGGGCTCAAGCTCAATACCAAGAAATGTATAGTTATCCCCTTTGGGAAAAAACATGTACCCATGAATTACCACATAGGTGGCAGTACACTAAACACTGAAAGTGTGATAAGAGACTTAGGGACACAGGTGGATAGTGGTCTCACCTTCGATAACCACATCGCCACAACAGTCAGGAAATCCTTCTATGTGGCACACCTCATCACCAAGGGCTTTTCATCCAGAAAAAAGGAGGTCATTGTCCCACTGTACTCATCCCTCATTAGACCCATTATAGAATACAATGCCCTCATTTGGTATGTACCTCTCAAGACATCTGCAACAACTGGAAAGGCTGCAGAAATACCTCACTAAAAGAATCATAGGCCTAAAGCAGATGCCCTATGCTGACCGTCTAAAAAATCTCCACCTATACTCTGTCGCATATCATCTACTCAGAGGCAATCTCTGCTTAACATACAAGGCCATGTCAAACCCAGAGCTGGTGGACATGCTACACTTAAAGAAATCCCAATCCCTCAGAGCCACATGCTCCAGGGATCTAAACCTTGTCATCACAATGAACAAAACATGCTGGAGGGATAGGTTCCTGACCCAGAGACTTCCCAGACTCTAGAATAGACTGCCCATACATGTCAAGCAGAGCGCCTCCTTGGCCCTCTTCAAAAGGAACCTTGATGATTGGATGGGAGATAGGAAATTCACCTCGGGGATCACGTCAGTCGCCCTGCTAGACAGGGATCCAGGGAATTAAATACTGTGGGAAGAAATAGCCAGGGATTTGTTATGGCTAGGCTTGTGTAGGCCTTAGGGCTGATAGCCTAGCACCAACCTATGAACCTATAAAATGTCAACTCGCCTTTCGTTGACACAAAAATGTCGAACTCCAAATTTGGCAAATGGCCAAATCACCAATTTATTTCCAAGGGAAAAATCGGTTGGCCATTCTGTCACACCTGCCCTTTCCCCGACTGTAGTGCGGTCTTGGAGTTAGAATCTTTAGTTAGGGGGTATGGGGGAGTGAGGGGGTGAAGCCCCCCACTTAAATATGTTTGTTTTATGTGGTGTTGTTTGTTAGCCTTCTGATTTTTAAAAAAAAAACAAAAGCCAGGAAAAGCACCAACATGAACCAGTCGCCCAAGAAAAAACTTTATTTAGCGCTTCCATTAGTATATAAATGTTGACTTCATTTATATATTGATCAAAGTGCTAAATAAAGGTTTTTCTTGGGCGACTAGTTCGTGTTGGTGCTTTAAATGGCTTTTGTTTTTTTAGTGGTCTTTTGGTTCTCACTTCCAATTTCTTTCCCTTGGAAAAAAATCGGTGATTTGGCCATTCGAGAAGCATGCAATTTGACATTTTCATGTCGACGAAAGGCGAGTCAACATTTTCAAATGTCGATCTTATGATATAGACCCGTGTGTGTGTGTTTTTGTGCATGAGAGTGAGTTTGTGTGCATGTGTACGTGCACCTTCTTGTCTGTATGGACAGCGACAATGTGTTTGAATTGCACAAAGTCTGATTTTGTGTGTGTGTGTGTGTGTGTGTGTGTGTGTGTGTGTGTGTGTGTGTGTGTGTATGCACACGTGTGTGTTTGATAAGCCATTAAACTAATTATTTTATAGGCATAGATACATAATAAAATACTTGTTTTTATAAAAGAGGCTTTACTTTTAAGAAGCTCTGAATTCCTTGTTGCTGTTATTCATCACAGATGCTCCTCTGTCTAGTGAAAAGTTTGGAAGCTAACATCAATGTACTTTCAAGATGTTATCAGTGTCACCATTTTAGATGGAAACGCAGTTTGTCTTCTTGAAGACAAAGCTGAGCAGTAATGTAATGTCTGATTACAGCTGGAGGCAAGTTTCTCTTTCAAATGATTATTTTTTTATCTTCGTTGACTCCATGCATTTGCTTATTTGCTTTTAGTGACATAATGGGGTGGTACAGCAGTCAATGGCATTATTAGATCAGGGTAATGTTAAGGTCAGTGTTTTTTTATTTCAGTAACTCTGTCACAATTTACTTAGGTGACCTATGTCACATACATAGGTCCATACCCTAGGGCTTTGCTCATATTATTATAAATGATAATGTTTGATCTAAAGGATGTAGACATACAAGATGTTGATGAAGGGTAGAAAAAAGGGATGTAATTTCATTCATATGACCTAGGAACCATTTGTTCTTACCTAGAGGAAAATCATATGTCTAATGAATGTAGCTTGAGTGTCACATTTCTGACTTGTTTTAGGGAAGAAATTATTGATAACTTAAAAAATGAACCCTTCATTTCAGTTTTGATTTATCATCTTGAAATAAAAAAATCATTTTCAAATGTGCAGGCAAGAGTTTTTGTACAGAAGTGGTTTATGTGTGGTTACCCAGAACCAGCTTGTTATTACATAGTGGGAAAATGTCAACAATTTAAAAGTGTGCAGAAGCTTCTATATAGTAATGCAATTAATAATGTTCTGAGCATTTGACCATCTGCTTTTATTTTAATTGAGATGTTCATACTAATAGTTTTAAAAGTTAAATAAATCTTGTACGTGATAGCATATTTCTGCAGTTTAAAGTGGTGATGTTAATCATGCCTCTATTCGATAACATTATATTTATATTTTAAATCAGTAGTGATATAACTGCATTTAAATTTTGTACTGAGTTATTGCATGACAAATTTCATATCAGGAAAGTACTCAGAATTTTTGAATTGTATGCCTACTTCCCAAATATAGTTCCCCTTTTTACCACCATTACCACCGAAGTGTAGAGCTCCACTTACCTCTACAAAACATACTGGATGTTTTTGGAGTGTATACATTTTCGATACAGAAAAAAAATCTAGAAGCTGAAAATATTTGAAAAAAAAAGTAGTTGAACCAGGCATATTGAATAACAAAATCTGTAACTATAAAGTCATTAACTATGACAAATATGACAGAGTTGTTTTAACATTTTAAGCCCATCATATCCCACTGCACAAAATAAATTGTTCTTTAACTATATAAATACACAGCATTTGCATGCCTGCACCCTTGGTTCACATCCCTTGAAGTTTTCACATGACATATAGTATACTTTGTGGGGGTGCAGGTTATAGAACAAAGACCCACCAGTCTGAGATATAGAAATACGAAATATGGCACACATACAGAAATGAGTAACGTGTTAATGTACATCAGCAAAATACTAAGTAACCACAAAAACAGGTGATGTGCTTAACACTAGCAGCACAAAATGAATACATCACACCAAGTGTTGCATAGAGTCTTTCTAACACGTACTGTCCTCAGTGCCTTCCTCTGACCCCTTTATAACAGCGCTATTTCCTTATCTCCATAGGCTCTCCAGCATTAAAATATAGTAATCCTGCTGTAATCTCAGTAGGGCATTGCAGAGTGGTATAATAACCTCTTTGGACATGAAATCTGTTTATCTGAGGATGTTTCCAACAACTGGCTCTGATACCTATCATTTCACCTTGTGACTGTGATTCCAACAACTGGCTCTGATACCTATCATTTCACCTTGTGACTGTGATTCCAACAACTGGCTCTGATACCTATCATTTCACCTTGTGACTGTGATTCCAACGACTGGCTCTGATACCTATCATTTCACCTTGTGACTGTGATTCCAACAACTGGCTCTGATACCTATAATTTCACCTTGTGACTGTGATTCCAACAACTGGCTCTGATACCTATCATTTCACCTTGTGATTGTGATTCCAACATCTGGCTCTGATACCTATCATTTCACCTTGTGACTGTGATTCCAACAACTGGCTCTGATACCTATCATTTCACCTTGTGACTGTGATTCCAACAACTGGCTCTGATACCTATCATTTCACCTTGCGACTGTGATTCCAACAACTGGCTCTGATACCTATCATTTCACCTTGCGACTGTGATTCCAACAACTGGCTGTGATACCTATCATTTCACCTTGCGACTGTGATTCCAACAACTGGCTCTGATACCTATCATTTCACCTTGTGACTGAGATTCCAACAACTGGCTCTGATACCTATCATTTCACCTTGTGACTGTGATTCCAACATCTGGCTCTGATACCTATCATTTCACCTTGTGACTGTGATTCCAACAATTGGCTCTGATTCCTATCATTTGCCCTTGTGACTGTGATTCATTGCCTCCATTATTACTTTTGATGGTTCCAGGTTCCTTTTCTTGCTGGGCCACAGCATGGACACAGTAGCTACCTGGTGGGATGCATGAAAAGCAAAAAAAAAAATAAAAAAAATGCAAAATATATATAAAAGCTACACACCTACCGTCCACATGTTTTCTAGCTAAGAGGGCCTCACTTCACAGGAATGTAATCATGTAACAAAATGAAAAATCAAAATAACATGGTCTGACCCTCAGTTAATATAAAATGTATTTAGCAGGTGATTCTAGGTATAATGAGTCATACATTCTGTATTACTAGACTGTCCAGCAAGTCATTCAGTACCTTACACTTGGCTTGTCTTTACCTAGATCAATGCATGCAAATAATGCTTCTCCATATTTTTCTAAAACTTTTTGCTCCTTTACAATCAAACCACTGATACAAATAACAAATAATTCCCTTATCACCATCAATACACAAAGGCACACTAACAGATACAGTTTTTGTTTACATAAAAAGGGTCTTTGACACTTTATAACATGTCTTGTAAACTAACTTCAGTTATTTGGTATCCTAATGACAGCATTTCATAAGACAACAAATTATCTAAACAATAGAATGTTTGCTGTCAAAATTCATAAGGCAGCTTCTACAAAAAAAAAATTACTAGTTGGAGTTCCTGAAGGCTAGGAACCTGGATTCTTCCTGTTCACAGACACACTTCAGTTCACACAGCATAGTACCTTCTATTCATTCATTATAGTAACTTTCCATCACCAGTGTAAAATTATTATTTTATATTCAAATTAACTAGTCTGGTTTTGAAACGTCCCTCATTTTCAAGCAAATCTGCCACTCATTTTTATGGAGAAGATGCTACTTTGATCGGGTCTATATCACTTCAACGAAACGGCTGAAGTTCGAACACCATATGTTCGAACTTCTAACCTCAAAGTGCAAAATCATCAAAGTCTTAGATCAGCGATTTTTGTCCAAGGGGAAAAAAAATTGCTGTTCCAAGAAACACACAGAACACAAGCACACCAAAAAAAAACAGCAATCCACACACATACACTTAAAATCCTACATCTAACCCTACATTAAACTGTACATACACTACTATCTATCCACTTACCTTAACCCAAACCTTAACCCTAAGGTCCGTCACTATCGCACACTCACCTGACCCGCGCCCTAACCCCAACTCACCTATCCCACCCTAACCATAAAGTCTGTCACTATCGCACACCCACCACCTGCACCCTAACCCTAACTCACCTATCCCGCCCTAACCTTAAAGTCTGTCACTATCGCACTCACCTCACCCGCGCCCTAACCCTAACTCACCTAACCTGCGCCCTAACCCTAACACCCACACAATCGCACACTAACCTGAACCCGACCTGTAACTTTCCACCACAGCTCTGAATATAGCACAGCCACAGAAACGGCCCACCAAATTCTTTCCATAAGAAGGAATTTGGTGTTCTGCGACTTCGCGATAATCAGTTTTCGAACTTCACAGTTCAAACATATGGTGTTCAAACTGCTGAAGTTTCGACGAACTGATAGGAACCCCTTTGATACATAACACACAGATTACAGAGAATGATACCATTGTCCAATCACAAAACATTCAGTCTGCAGAAAGTTCCATCGCTATTCCAGCAAAAAAGGTAGAAAGAATTGGCGAAGAGTTAGCCATACGGAAGAGATCTAAATTGAACCTAGAAGGATTAAAGAACATTTTTTGTTTTTGTTATTAAAAAAAGGAGAAAAAGTGAAGATGGAAACATTGCTCATGCTGCAGAAATACAAAGGTGGCTGGATGAGAACATTCGGCTTACAAAAGATGTAGGGAGCAAAAACAGTGAGCTGAAAATTATTCTTTTCTACCAATTGCATCAGCAGACATTACGGAATTGGCAGCAGGAGCTTCTTCATTTTGGGCAGAAATGATACAGAGGTTAAATTATTATTAATAAAGTATCTGACATTCACACTGGCAGACACGATCATCAACACTGAAAAATGTTATGCTTGCCTGGACCAAAAATACAAGAAGTTAGTTCTTATTGTGAGGAAATATGGAGTTGTGTTTATTCATGTAGGGTCAAATGATCTCATCATTAAGGATTCACTGACTGTTAGTAGGGAACGTACAGCTCTCATAGGTTAAATATCCTCTACAGGTGTTACAGCATATTTTTAGAAATCATACATAGAAAGGAGAGTAGATCCATCTGAATTCAACTATTTTTGGAGTAAATTGCTACATGAAACATTGCCTAAGTTGGGACACCTGCATTCACGCAGGATGAAATCCGCTTGTTAAAAATTAGGTAAGAGAAATTTTGCAGCAGAGATATTGCAATATTTGATTAAAACACAACAGGATTCTGCCAGGTCAGAAATGTAGCAGTTTATAGAAAACAAAACTTGATTTATCTGCATTGGTTGTTAATGCAATGAGCATTAGTAGTACAGTTTTTTTTTTCGACTGAAAAATTTGCTGAGTACATATAAGACTGGTATTGTTATTGTTATGAAACATGATTAAGGAACAATGATGGGAAATAGTTCTGCAGGGCATGGGTGATTTTCTTTTCTGTAACAGACATTCTTAAAAAAAAACAGATGGTAATGTTATAACTGGGATTAAAGATTGTTATGAGACTTGTGATTAGTACATATTTGATTATAATATCAATGCTGCAGATTATATAACTGTTACAGTAAAGACAAACCAGGAAGATATTACAATTGTTGCAGTGTACAGGCCACCAAAGTCAAGTGCTGATGATCTGGAGGAATTCATAGATTTCTTGCATGAAACACCACAGGGAAACATAATAGCTGGGAACTTAACTTTACCAGAAACAGAGGGGAATAATATTGATTATACAAACATTAGTAAGGAAATTATTTACAGCATTTTGAAGAGCAACAACAGTTGTACAGTGTAAACAAATCTTCCAGGGAATGGAAAACACTGGGCACTGCTCCCCGAAGCAGATGATTGTTATTTTATATCAGGTTTTACCACCTTTCCTGAACAGTGATCATGGGATCAGAAAGTTTAAACTACACAATAACTCTGTGAAACTGAAATCTAAGTCAATGCACAGAGGATTAATGGCAGATTATATGGAAGCAAAACAGTCACTATATAGAACTGGAGTGATGCATTTAGTGGAAAGGTGGCAGAAGGAATGTGGCAAGGTTTGAAAGCAAAAAGTACAAAAAATGTTTAACCTCAGGACCTAGGCACACAAAGTCAGGAGGATATGTTTCATGTGTCTACTTCAATATATTGAAACACCACATCATCAAAGATGAATTCATCAAGACAACATCTTTGAAACTTTAAAACATCAAACACATGGAACTCCAAAAGTCATCCCCGGGAAAAAAACACTTGGCCACTTGGACAAAAAGAAATAAACAATGAAGCAAGTAAAACCCTCCAAAATGAGGGGCCTTGCCCCCTACACCCTCCCTAACTAAATATACCAACTCTGAGATCACACAAAAGTGGGGAATGGGCAATTTTCAATGTGGTGGCCAAGTGGTTCTTTTCCCAGGGTTTGTTTTTGATAATCCAGGTGTTTGATGTTTTAGAGTTTTGAAGATGTCGTCTTGATGAATTCATCTTTGATGATGTGGTGTTCTGATATTTTCAAGTAGACCTGTTTCCATAAGACCAAGATAAATTAATTAATATGAGAGACAAAAAAAATAAGAAATGGGAATGAGGTTGAACTGTAACTGTAAAAAGTGAAATCAACAAACAAGTCAGACAAATTAAACTTAGTATAAGACAATACAAAGATCATTTGAAGAAAACGGTTTACTATCAAATGACTGAAAATCAAAAGACTGAAAATTCAAAATATTGAATGATGGAATTTGCTTCTTCTCCACTGTTGTGCGATCTTGGAGTTGGTATATATATTTAGCAGGGGGTGTAGAGGAGCAGGGGGGCTTGCCCCTTGCATTAAAAATGTATTTAATATTTTGAATTTTCAGTCTTTTTGGGATTCAGTCTTTTGATTTTCAGTCATTTGATAGTAAACCAACGAAAACTTATATAAAGACATTGATTATAACAGAAATCCATATGATATATATAAGATGTTGTAGGAATAAAGACATACTCATCAAAAAACTGTACACAGATTTTAAAATTTATTCTCAAGCACAACAGATTGTAGGTATATTTACTAAATCTCATACAAAATAGTTTGGCTCCACAAAGGGGGAGGTAATTTGCACTAGTAACTTCCAGGAAACTTCAGACACTGAAGATAAGATTATGTTTAGAGCGTTTCATGCAAACTGGACCCAAGCAAAACACAGGGAGGAGATATAATTAGTAATAATGAACATGGGAACACTTTGACATGAACTTACAGTACCCATTGCATCTGTTATTCACTAGATCATTTAAGCATTGGAAATTCTTCAAGATTAGAGTCATGCACATAAAAACCCATCTTTAAGAGAAAAGGGAGTCATACAGACCCATAAATCTACTTTTGTGTTATAGAAACATAACTGAGAAAATTACATTATTGTCAGAATTGGAAAGCGTGGGATGAAACCTTATATCAGCATCTGCATGTTGAATATAGATAGATAACTATCTGTAACATGATGTTCTATAATAATTAAAAAAAAAATAAATGAAAATGTTTGCTGTGATACAACTTATATAGACTTATCTGCAGTCTTTGATAGGTCATATATAAAACACTGGTCAATAACTCAGAACGAAGGGGTATTAATATAATCTTGATAAGATGGATATCTGCATGGCTTATCATACAGCAACTGGACAGTTGAAATTCTAGTTTACAGTGAGGGTTCCCACAGGGCTTTGTCCTAGACCCATAGTTGTTTAAGTTGTTTCTTTTGCATCTATGTTTTTCACCTGAGGTGTACTACAGTCTCTATGCCAATGACTTGAAAATGGGAAAACTGATTTCATCTGCTGCAGATAGGGCATGCCTGCAAAAGAACTTGACTAAATTCACAACTTGGGCAGAGAATGATAATATTTTGATAAATACATCAAAAAACTAGCATGTGAGATTTATGAGACATAGATCGAAGGGTGAATAGTTAATGCAGCACACGGTGATTGAAACTGTGGATTCACTTAACTTGAGTATACAGTCAAATCAACCAATTTGTTAATGACAGCTATAAAATTAAAGACTATATAAAAAAGATTTCTAACATCTTGGAATTCAGAAATGAAATCATTGTAAGTTACACTATGCCCAAAACAGAGTGTGAAATAACGGTATGGAAACCTTATAAAAGAACATGCATCAGTAAATTGATAAGAATACAGTGAAAATACACCAAGGGCATCCATAGATATGAAAGTTTAAATTATTATGAAATAGTAAAATATCTGAATTTGTACATGTCTTTCATACTATTTAAGAGGATACCTTATTCAGCTATACAGGGCATTTAGAGACAACTGTCTCTAGGAATGTTTAAAGTTATTAAGGAGTACTAGAGGATCACCAGACAACCTGTTTAGAAGGTTATATAGGAATGAGATATGTACTAATTTCTGACTGAGTTGCTGAAGCTTGGAATAGACTACTAAATTACATTAAAGTAAACACTAGTTTAGATCTTTTTAAGGGGATCTTGAACACTTACTATGGAGATGACTATTTTTATGTATTAGTAAGTTCGAATTACATTATTGCCCATGTCTGAAATATTTGGACATAAATACAGTATCTATATGTATGTAAGGCTTCACAATTTGTATCTTTGAATCTTCCATAAACTACTCCAGCAAAATATACAACGACGATTGTGGGATGTAAAAATGGAGATATTCCAGGATGTCACAGCATTAGGAGAAAATGTAAATATGGCTGTTAATACAGACACAGGTACTACATTTAAATTGCACAAGCAATTTAAAGCTGGAATGCATAGAGGGACTAGGTTAAGGAGGATGGAGAATTTTCATTTGACAGATGTAGATGAGGTATATACTTAAATCCAGAAACATATCCATGTCATTGTCACTGAAGTTCTGTCCCGATACAGATTTATTTTATTTACTTACTTAGTATTTATTAACTTATGGGTCGACCATTCAAAATGAATCCTTTTAAGGAATGACTTGGGCCACAAGGCAAATGGGGCTACAGATAAAGCAAGCAAAACAACAATGTTTAGCAAACATTCACAGTACACAATGAACATAACAGAGGAGAGAGAAATTATCTAATGGGAGGTTTTACACCTATGTCCAAATTTGTTTATGTGTGCTACCTGTAACCCCTACTACCACAAGATAAGCCTCCTGGTCTAGCCTTAGCCTATACTCTTGAAACAATCATTAAAAAAACAACTTTATTAAACCATGTTTCTTCTAGGACAGATATTTTTTTTAGGATTTCTACTCTGTAGCACTGACTTTTTTACCTTGTGTT
Organism: Protopterus annectens; assembly: GCF_019279795.1. Taxonomy (NCBI): domain Eukaryota; kingdom Metazoa; phylum Chordata; order Ceratodontiformes; family Protopteridae; genus Protopterus; species Protopterus annectens. The sequence continues at coordinate 373,501,483 of NC_056738.1, read as the reverse complement.
CTTCATTGATTGTTTTTCTATAGTGCTCACTATCATGGGTCAGCCCATCCCCTGAAATTGGTTTATTTGCATTTAACTTTCCTGCACTGGTTCATACCTGGATTTGGAATTATCCAGAATCCTTTTCACCATTAAAAACCTAAAACCTGTTCTAAGCTTTTCCTACTCAGCCCTCTTTGTGGATTAAAACTCCCATGCTGGATCCCTCCTCAGCTGCGTGCTTACAATACTTACTTTTTTTGTGTGTTCTTCGTTAAGTACTGATATTTCACTACAGTGGTGAGAGTGACTGATGAATAATGCATTGTACTGCCTAATACTGTATGTTTATCACATCCCATAATGGTTTGCATATTTTCTTCACGCCAGGGTGCTCCCACCAACTTGTGTTAGCAACCATAAGCAGGTATGTACTTTATTACATTATAGGAAATGAAAAGAAATACTTCTGGGTCTACTTAGTGATATGTTACATTGTTGTTAGTTAAATAAGTTCATGCTGAGCCATCTGCATGTGTTTTAGTAGTGTATACTCTTTCTAGCTGCTATTTATGGACATCATCCTAGTGTAACCTCTGCTTAATATTTTACTGTAAGTTCTAGACTGTTACTTAATACTTTGTTTTGCCAGAGATGTCATTTCTTCAGTAGTTAGTGCCAAAGTAATTTAATCTATGCTGCTGACCTGCTGTGTTCATCCTCCTGTGTATATTCCACTACTTTCCTTTTCCTTTACTAATTCTGCTGCTCATCTCTCCCCTTCTGTTCCTGTAACATTCTCAGCGCTATTATCCCCTTACTATTGTAGAGTTGCCTAGCAGTTATCTGAACCGCACTATACTGTGACACAGTTACTGACTCCTGTTTGTGTATTCCTTTTTTTCTTAGCCTTCTGCTCATGTTCGCTGCACCAGGAAAAGAAATCCCATCAGTATTAAATACAGCTTACATATCGCATGAACTGTCTCACCACTCAGTGTAGTGATTAGCAGTATCCCACTGGCCTTACAACAACAGCAAATTGCTATGGGGAGTTTTTTTATTAGGATAACAGTCACATTCCTGCAGTAGCTACTGTGAACCAATTAAAAAGTAGGGATTCTACTGATTCTCTTCTTGTACTAAGCATAGTTAAGCTGTGTAATCCTCTCTGGTAGGCACGCAGCAAGAAGAAGCCTCTCTCCCCACCTTTCTTTTCTTCCTAACTGACAAAACCTTTCTCCATCAACTATTCCCACTATGAAGACCTCTAACTGATAAGTTTCCTGGTTTAGCCTTAGTCCATACTCTTGAAACAAACATAAAGAAAAACAATTTTATAAATCCACATTTCCTCTGGGACAGATTTTCTTTAGGATTTCTTCTCTGTAGCATAGACTTGTCTTCTTCACTGATTGTTCTTCTATAGTGCACACTATCATGGGTCAGCCTGCTAAGCTCGAGCATCACTCTGCTCCCCTACTCTACACCCATGTCTTACCCACTTACTCTACATTTAAACTCTAACTCTAATTTTCACCTCCCCTTTTATAGGATCATAGAATCAGAGGAAGTTACTAGGCTATTGGCCCTGAGGCCCTTACAAGCCTAGCCAAGAATTTAGCCCATGTTCCAACAAGTCAGCACCCCATGCCACAGGTTGGAATCCCAGGGGTGTATTTTCTGTTCACTATCCAGTTATCAAGGTTGCTCTTAAAAAAGGGTTAATGAGGTACTCTGCTTGATGTGGAGAGGGACTCTATTCAACAAAAGGGAAAGTCTCTGGGACACAAATCTGTCCCACCAACAAGTCCTATTGATGTCAAAGACCAGGTTGAGGTCTGTGGGTTACTTGAGTAGAGCTTGACTTGTGGATAAGCAGCAGTCCCATCAAGGCGGTGTCTGAGATTACTTTGTATGCCAGACAGAGGTCACCTCTGAGGAGTCTGTAGGAGACTGAGTAGAGGGACAGGGCCTTTAGCCTATCTGTGTAGGGTAGATGTTTGACGCCCTGGATTCTCCAGGTGAGGAACCTCTGTGGTCTCCCCAGTTGCTGCATGTGCTTTGTGAGGTATATGCCGAAAGGCGCACTGTACTCAATAATGGGTCTTATTAGGGAAGAATACAGGGATGTTATGACCACTTTGGCCCTGGATGAGATACCCTTACTAATGAGGTGGACAATGTAGAAAGCTTTCTGTACAACAGAGACAATATGGTGGTCAAAAGTCAGTTTGCTATCAACCTGGATTCCCAAGTCCCTCACGACTGATTGCATGCTTAGGACCTTATTATCAATGTGATAATTTGTGGGGACATCACTCTCCCCAAAGGAGATGATGCATTTTTGGCATTCAGTTTGAGGCCATGTTTCTGGCACTAGTCATTTCTTTGGGTGAGACCCTCTTGAAGGATGTCAACATCACTAGGGGAATTGATGACAGCACCCAACTTGCAGTCATCTGCAAACTTGGTCAGCCATAGCCCACTGGTTTTGGCTTGCACCTCAGAAAAGTATATCTCAAACAGCAGAGGCCCCAACACCGATCCCTGGAGTACACCGCTCGTTACAGGTCTACTGCTTGAGGTGGCTTCCCTTATTTTGACTAGGTGGGTTCTATCAGTGAGCCACCCATCTGGTAACATATGGATTGATGCCTAGTTGAGAGAGTTTATCTATTATACCTGAGTGGGGAATAGTATCAAAGGCTTTGGCCAGGTCAAGGTAGGTGGTGGGCACCATTTTCCCTTCGTCCATGGTCTTGGTGAAGGTCTCAAAGAAATCAACCAAATTTAATAGGCATGATCTCCCCTTGATGAAACCAAACTGTGTGGGATCGAGTGTCTGGAGGTTGCCAATGTCCTTGTTAATGAGGTCCATGATAATCTGCTCCATGGCCTTGCAGATCAGGCTAGTTTGGCTGATGGGTCTATAATTTCCTAGATTGGTGGATGCTCCACTTTTGTGCAAAGGGATGACAGTGGCTGTCCCCCACTTGGTTGGGATGAAGCCAGTACTCAGGCTTTAATTGAATAGGGTGCCTAATGGTGCTGCAGTTTCCTGCCTGAGTTCATGTAGGATGCAGCCTGGGATGTTATCAGGTCCCATGGAGACTGTATTTTTTGCCTTTGAGCGGGCAGTGTTGACTTGCTCCCTAGAGATAAGGGGAGGGGGGCAGGTGCTGGTGATGTCCTGTTTTACTGATGGAGGACAGAGGGGTGAAGTTTTCACTGAACCTGTCTGCCAACAGGTTAGCTATATCTACACCATTTGTGTATGTGGTGTCCTTGACCAACACTTCTGAGCAGATTTGAGATTGTAGACATATGTGAAGAAGGCCTTATGACTGTCTTTAGTAGATGTGCTCAGTTTGGAATCTAAGTTTGCTTTGGATGATTTCACTAGTGCTCCTATTTGCTTGTTCAGGCTAAGGAGAGATTGCTTCCAATTAGCCACCTGCTCCTTCTTGGTCCTGGACAGCAAATTTTTCTTTTTATTATATAGTTTATTTATTGTAGATATCCACCAGACAGGTTTATTCTTCCTTGAGGGGTAGAATTTCATCCTGTTGGGTATTCCATGCAGCTATATAAATGCTCACATAGGGGTAGGGGAAATCATTGTAAGTTACACTATGCCCAAAACAGAGTGTGAAATAACGGTATGGAAACCTTATAAAAGAACATGCATCAGTAAATTGATAAGAATACAGTGGAAATACACCAAGGGCATCCATAAATATGAAAGTTTAAATTATTATGAAATAGTAAAATATCTGAATTTGTACATGTCTTTCATACTATTTAAGAGGATACCTTATTCAGCTATACAGGGCATTTAGAGACAACTGTCTCTAGGAATGTTTAAAGTTATTAAGGAGTACTAGAGGATCACCAGACAACCTGTTTAGAAGGTTATATAGGAATGAGATATGTACTAATTTCTGACTGAGTTGCTGAAGCCTGGAATAGACTACTAAATTACATTAAAGTAAACACTAGTTTAGATCTTTTTAAGGGGATCTTGAACACTTACTATGGAGATGACTGTTTTTATGTATTAGTAAGTTCGAATTACATTATTGCCCATGTCTGAAATATTTGGACATAAATACAGTATCTATATGTATGCAAGGCTTCACAATTTGTATCTTTGAATCTTCCATAAACTACTCCAGCAAAATATACGACGACGATTGTGGGATGTAAAAATGAAGATATTCCAAGATGTCACAGCATTAGGAGAAAATGTAAATATGGCTGTTAATACAGACACAGGTACTACATCTAAATTGCACAAGCAATTTAAAGCTGGAATGCATAGAGGGACTAGGTTAAGGAGGATGGAGAATTTTAATTTGACAGATGTAGATGAGGTATATACTTAAATCCAGAAACATATCCATGTCATTGTCACTGAAGTTCTGTCCCGATACAGATTTATTTTATTTACTTACTTAGTATTTATTAACTTATGGGTCGACCATTCAAAATGAATCCTTTTAAGGAATGACTTGGGCCACAAGGCAAATGGGGCTACAGATAAAGCAAGCATAACAACAATGTTTAGCAAACATTCACAGTACACAATGAACATAGCAGAGGAGAGAGAAATTAGCTAATGGGAGGTTTTACACCTATGTCCAAATTTGTTTATGTGTGCTACCTGTAACCCCTACTACCACAAGATAAGCTTCCTGGTCTAGCCTTAGCCTATACTCTTGAAACAATCATTAAAAAAACAACTTTATTAAACCATGTTTCTTCTAGGACAGATATTTTTTTTTAGGATTTCTACTCTGTAGACTGACTTTTTTACCTTGTGTTCTTCATTGATTGTTTTTCTATAGTGCTCACTATCATGGGTCAGCCCATCCCCTGAAATTGGTTTATTTGCATTTAACTTTCCTGCACTGGTTCATACCTGGATTTGGAATTACCCAGAATCCTTTGCACCATTAAAAACCTAAAACCTGTTCTAAGCTTTTCCTACTCAGCCCTCTTTGTGGTTTAAAACTCCCATGCTGGATCCCTCCTCAGCTGCGTGCTTACAATACTTACTTTTTTTGTGTGTGTTCTTCGTTAAGTACTGATATTTCACTACAGTGGTGAGAGTGACTGATGAATAATGCATTGTACTGCCTAATACTGTATGTTTATCACATCCCATAATGGTTTGCATATCTTCAAGCCAGGGTGCTCCCACCAACTTGTGTTAGCAACCATAAGCAGGTATGTACTTTATTACATTATAGGAAATTAAAAGAAATACTTCTGGGTCTATTTACTGACATGTTACATTGTTGTTAGTTAAATAAGTTCATGCTGAGCCGTCTGCGTGTGTTTTAGTAGTGTATACTCTCTTTCTAGCTGCTATTTATGGACATCATCCTAGTGTAACCTCTGCTTAATATTTTACTGTAAGTTCTAGACTGTTACTTAATACTTTGTTTTGCCAGAGATGTCATTTCTTCAGTAGTTAGTGCCAAAGTAATTTAATCTATGCTGCTGACCTGCTGTGTTCATCCTCCTGTGTATATTCCACTACTTTCCTTTTTCTTTACTAATTCTGCTGCTCATCTCTCCCCGTCTGTTCCTGTAACATTCTCAGCGCTATTATCCCCTTGCTATTGTAGAGTTGCCTAGCAGTTATCTGAACCGCACTATACTGTGACACAGTTACTGACTCCTGTTTGTGTATTTCTTTTTTTCTTAGCCTTCTGCTCATGTTCGCTGCACCAGGAAAAGAAATCCCATCAGTATTAAATACAGCTTACATATCGCATGACCTGTCTCACCACTCAGTGTAGTGATTAGCAGTATCCCACTGGCCTTACAACAACAGCAAATTGCTATGGGGAGTTTTTTTATTAGGATAACAGTCACATTCCTGCAGTAGCTACTGTGAACCAATTAAAAAGTAGGGATTCTACTGATTCTCTTCTTGTACTAAGGATAGTTAAGCTGTGTAATCTTCTCTGGTAGGCACGCAGCAAGAGGAAGCCCCTCTCCCCACCTTTCTTTTCTTCCTAACTGACAAAACCTTTCTCCAGCAACTATTCCCACTATGAAGACCTCTAACTGATAAGTTTCCTGGTTTAGCCTTAGTCCATACTCTTGAAACAAACATAAAGAAAAACAATTTTATAAAACCACATTTCCTCTGGGACAGATTTTGTTTAGGATTTCTTCTCTGTAGCATAGACTTGTCTTCTTCACTGATTGTTCTTCTATAGTGCACACTATCATGGGTCAGCCTGCTAAGCTCGAGCATCACTCTGCTCCCCTACTCTACACCCATGTCTTACCCACTTACTCTAAATTTAAACTCTAACTCTAATTTTCACCTCCCCTTTTATAGGATCATAGAATCAGAGGAAGTTACTAGGCTATTGGCCCCGAAGCCCTTACAAGCCTAGCCAAGAATTTAGCCCATGTTCCAACAAATCAGCACCCCATGCCACAGGTTGGAATCCCAGGGGTGTATTTTCTGTTCACTATCCAGTTATCAAGGTTGCTCTTAAAAAAGGGTTAATGAGGTACTCTGCTTGATGTGGAGAGGGAGTCTATTCAACAAAAGGGAAAGTCTCTGGGACACAAATCTGTCCCACCAACAAGTCCTATTGATGTCAAAGACCAGGTTGAGGTCTGTGGGTTACTTGAGTAGAGCTTGACTTGTGGATAAGCAGCAGTCCCATCAAGGCGGTGTCTGAGATTACTTTGTATGCCAGACAGAGGTCACCTCTGAGGAGTCTGTAGGAGACTGAGTAGAGGGACAGGGCCTTTAGCCTATCTGTGTAGGGTAGATGTTTGACGCCCTGGATTCTCCAGGTGAGGAACCTCTGTGGTCTCCCCAGTTGCTGCATGTGCTTTGTGAGGTATATGCCGAAAGGCGCACTGTACTCAATAATGGGTCTTATTAGGGAAGAATACAGGGATGTTATGACCACTTTGGCCCCGGATGAGATACCCTTACTAATGAGGTGGACAATGTAGAAAGCTTTCTGTACAACGGAGACAATATGGTGGTCAAAAGTCAGTTTGCTATCAACCTGGATTCCCAAGTCCCTCACGACTGATTGCATGCTTAGGACCTTATTATCAATGTGATAATTTGTGGGGACATCACTCTCCCCAAAGGAGATGATGCATTTTTTGGCATTCAGTTTGAGGCCATGTTTCTGGCACTAGTCATTTCTTTGGGTGAGACCCTCTTGAAGGATGTCAACATCACTAGGGGAATTGATGACAGCACCCAACTTGCAGTCATCTGCAAACTTGGTCAGCCATAGCCCACTGGTTTTGGCTTGCACCTCAGAAAAGTATATCCCAAACAGCAGAGGCCCCAACACCGATCCCTGGAGTACACCGCTTGTTACAGGTCTACTGCTTGAGGTGGCTTCCCTTATTTTGACTAGGTGGGTTCTATCAGTGAGCCACCCATCTGGTAACATATGGATTGATGCCTAGTTGACAGAGTTTATCTATTATACCTGAGTGGGGAATAGTATCAAAGGCTTTGGCCAGGTCAAGGTAGGTGGTGGGCACCATTTTCACTTCATCCATGGTCTTGGTGAAGGTTTCAAAGAAATCAACCAAATTTAATAGGCATGATCTCCCCTTGATGAAACCAAACTGTGTGGGATCGAATGTTTTGAGGTTGCCAATGTCCTTGTTAATGAGGTCCATGATAATCTGCTCCATGGCCTTGCAGATCAGGCTAGTTTGGCTGATGGGTCTATAATTTCCTAGATCGGTGGATGCTCCACTTTTGTGCAAAGGGATGACAGTGGCTGTCCCCCACTTGGTTGGGATGAAGCCAGTACTCAGGCTTTAATTGAATAGGGTGCCTAATGGTGCTGCAGTTTCCTGCCTGAGTTCATGTAGGATGCAGCCTGGGATGTTATCAGGTCCCATGGAGAATGTATTTTTTGCCTTTGAGAGGGCAGTGTTGACATGCTCCCTAGAGATAAGCGGAGGGGCAGGTGCTGGTGATGTCCTGTTTTACTGATGGAGGACAGAGGGGTGAAGTTTTCACTGAACCTGTCTGCCAACAGGTTAGCTATATCTACACCATTTGTGTATGTGGTGTCATTGACCAACACTTCTGAGCAAATTTGAGATTGTAGACATATGTGAAGAAGGCCTTATGACTGTCTTTAGTAGATGTGCTCAGTTTGGAATCTAAGTTTGCTTTGGATGATTTCACTAGTGCTCCTATTTGCTTGTTCAGGCTAAGGAGAGATTGCTTCCAATTAGCCACCTGCTCCTTCTTGGTCCTGGACAGCAAATTTTTCTTTTTATTATATAGTTTATTTATTGTAGATATCCACCAGACAGGTTTATTCTTCCTTGAGGGGTAGAATTTCATCCTGTTGGGTATTCCATGCAGCTATATAAATGCTCACATAGTAATTTGGTGTAGGCTTGGACATATGTGCCAGATCCTATGGAGGGGGTTGGTGCTGTGAAGCTGTTTATACCTTAATCAGGAAGTTGTAATCAGCTTTGGAGAAGTTTTTTTGTTTGACCCTAGCTGAGGGGGGGGGGGGGTTCAGGGGAGATGGTGACTTCAAAAGTGACCGCTTTGTGTTCGGGTCTTAGCAGGGATGATGACACTATAGGGATGCTGCAGTGGTTGCTGCATCAGTTCAATTATGAGAGAACCCTGACAGGGTATTAATTTATTCCTGGTTCTGTGTTTATGCTTCTCTTCTTTACCACTGCTGGCTGTCTCGACACTTCTACTATTGTAAATAAATAGAAATTTGATCTCCAGTCTGTGATCACTAAAGCTTCTAATAACCAGCTGTCTTCTAAATAATTTCTGGCTACATGATACCAGTAAAGACTTAATAAGGAAAAACTCTTGCTGTGCAGCCACAGTATTCCTCCTCAGATATTCATTGGGAAAGTAGCCCATGTCCTTTCTATCATGTGCAGCCACAGATGTCCTCCCCTTATATTCATTGTGACTTTAGGCCATGCCATGCCTTCTCTACATGTGCAGCCACAGATGTCCTCCCCAGATATTCATTGGGAATCTGGCCCATACCTTTTTTGTCATGTGCAGCCCCAAATGCCCTTCCCAAATATTCATTGGGAACTTAGCCCATGCTTTCTCTATCATGTGCAGCCAAAGATGTCCTCCGCATATATTTAATGGGAACCTGGCCCTTGCCTTTAATATCATGCGCAGCCATATATGTCATCCCCAGATATTCATTGAGAACCTAGATCATGCCTTTTCTATCACAGTCACTTTTCTAACAGAACATATGAAGGGATGATTCCTGCAGCTGTAATGAAGCCATCATAATTTCTTCACAAATTGAAGACAGTGCTATATACAGTAGATCAAAAGGACTAAAAACCCTGCCGTGGTGCCTTCTATGCAGAATATGCAAGTTCTGTGTCCTTGTGTTTTTTTGTTTTTTTTTTAACCAAAGATAACATTTTTGTCCACATTCTGAATATGTGCTTTAACTGAAGCAGCAATCCTCTAAACTGTATACAGGTATGCATAGTTTATATGTGTGTGTGTGTGTGTGTGTGTGTGTGTGTGTGTGTGTGTGTGTGTGTGTGTGTGTGTGTGTTTATGTATGTTTGCGTGATGAGCTAATGTTTCTCTGCCTTGTGCTCATTTAATGCAAGGGTAAGCTCAATTTCTCCCACAACCATTAACTGGACTAAGCAAGCAATTACAGCATTAACTTAAAAGAAGAGTCTGAATGTGGGCCCAGTAGATGGTGCCACATTCCTTGATTTGTTGAAGGAGTTCAATGTCAAAATCATAATATTTTAATGAAAATGCATATCTCATTCTGCAAATCTATACCTGATCAACAAACCACATATTATTGAAAATATGAAGTTGGTAGTGCAAAAAGTTGACATTAACTAAAGAAATATCAAAACAGAAAAGGTGCTGCACACACCACACCAGTCTCTAAAGATATTAACTAAAAGATTGTGCAACCCTGGAAGGCAAGGAGAAGGTTTCTTACACTCCTAATTCCACCATTTCACTAAATTCAGTAGACAGTCTCTGATGAATCTCAGGCCTTAATGTCCTGTTTTATCTAATTATAATGTTATATTCATAATTTATTTTATACCAGCATTAATGCACAAGCTTTCATTGGTTTGTCAGCTATTGGAAAGATAAAAGGAAATCCATATGATAAGTAAACATTTACTCACAAGCCTACATTCTGGGAACTGATGTTCTCTAGAGGTCAGCCTTGGGGACAACTGCTGCTTGGAGTTTTCAGAAGTAGTACACAGTCTCAACATAGAGATCTTTAATCCAGCACACAGATTATTCCATTCTTCTCTATACAAGTAGCTTGGCAAAGCCAATCCATCTTTGGATCATCCAAAAATAGATTCCTTTTAAGTGTGGTATAGTTAATAAAATGTCTTGGCATGGTCAAGCATGACACTTTAGATTTCAATATGAAATTAAGGCAACTAGTCAAAAGAGTAAATTAAAAGCTGCATTGCTTATAATAAATCAGAACGTTCCTTACCAGTTCTATCCAAAAAGGAATGATGGGCATTCTGTTAGTCCCAAACTTCTCTGTGGCTCAGTATTTTAAGATTATTATTAGCTTAGCTTGGATTATGAGCAAGCCAAAGCATGCCTACAATAGACTGCTAGACATTTTGCGCTGTATAACATAAAATCATGATACTGTTTTATACTTAACTCACTTAGGTCAGTCAACTTACGAGTAAACACAATACACACCATCTGACCCTTGCTATTAATGTAGTATACTGGAACTCCTCTTCTGCTCTGAAAAAGTACATCAAGTATTATTCCTTCAACTGGGAATTTGACTGATCCAATACTTCTGTTGTTGGCCTGTTCTGTACATATACTGTCCTGCCTTGATCTCACTGACTGAAGAACTGTCAGACTGTTAACCTAAAGAGGTTTAAGAGTGTTTTCTGGAAGGCACACACAAGACTGGTTGTATGACAGCAAATTGAATGTTACTTAATGTAACTTTTCATTCTAGAGCTTCATCACAGATATTGTCATGTCAGTTCTTATACCTTGTGACATTGCTTCCTTCTGTCCATGCTTGTCACCTTGCTCCTTCCTGGACCTCCAGACCACCACTCTACCCTGCCCATTTCTCCCTTCGCTTCTCTTCTCCTCACTTACTTTTTTTTTATTTTTCACTCTTGACTTCTGCTATGTTCCTCCCTTGTTAGGAGATTACACCTTTTTGCTTCTTGATATGTAAAATGTTGTTTCGGGCTGCCTGTACATACTGCCTTAGTTCTAGATTTTACCCTTAAATAAATGATTTAAATAACGTCTACAAAATGTTTTACTGTAGATGCATCTTAGTCATCTAATATCAATCCTCTTTGTAAGGATTTTTGTAATGAATTCTAGCATAAACAAGCACAAAAGTGTTTGCCCCCTGCACACCCACATGAGGGGAGACTCCCTCACCCCTCTACTTGTGTACACCAGCTCAAGAGTGTGATAAGAGTTGGGAAAAGTTTCATAGTTTCATAGTTTCATAGTAGTGTACTAGGCTATCTGCCCGGGGGCATTTATAAGCCTAGCCAACAGTGATGTGGCTTACGCCACCCCATACTATATAGTTGCACCTCTCTAGTAGTGACACTTGTGGGACCCCATTATTTAGTAAACTATACCTCTGTCTAGTAGTGACACTGAGGTGACTCCTGCAAACTTGCGATCTCCCATCCATGCATCGAGATTTTTCTTGAACAGTGCCAATGAAGGGCTCTGTCTCACATGAACTGGGATTTTGTTCCAGAGTATGGGTAACCTCTGTGTTATGAATCTATCCCTCCAGCATGTCCTATTCATATTTGTGCAGAGGTTGAAATCTTTAGCTCGTGGTTCTGGTGGATTTGGATTTTTGAGATGGAGCATGTCCATCAATTCCTGGTTGGACATGGCCCTATATGTTAGGCACAAATCACCTCTGAGCAGGCGGTATGCTACTGAATAGAGCTGGAGTTTCTTTAATCTAGCTGGATAAGGCACATGTTTGAGACCTATGATCCTCTTGGTGAGGTACTTCTGGGGTCTTTCCAGTTGTTGCATGTGCCGGGTGAGATACATCCCAAATGGAGCATTATATTCAATCATGGGCCTGACAAGGGAGGAATATAGAGGTACAATGACCTCCTTTGATCTGGATGAGAATCCTTCATGATGAGATGGGCAAGGTAGAATGTCTTTCTGACCACTTTGGCAACATGGTTGTCAAAGGAGAGGTCACTATCGACTTGAGTCCCCAGGTCTCTGATTACTTCTTCCGTATTCAGTGGGTTATTGTCTACGTGATAATTTCTGGGTACTTTGTTTTTCCCAAAGGATGACTATACATTTTTGGCGTTAAGTTTGAGGCCATGATTCCGCACCAGTTGTCCGCTTCAGTGAGACCTTTCTGTAGGATGTGTGTGTCAGCAGGTGAATCAACTATGGCACCCAGTTTGCAGTCATCTGCAAACTTTGTCAGCCATAATCCTCCCATATTTGCTTTCACATCTGAGAAGTAAATGCCGAATAAGAGTGGACCCAAGACTGAGCCCTGTGGGACACCACTGTACGGGTTTTGAGTCTGACATGGCTCCAGCAATTTTAACCTTATGGGTTCTGTTTTAGCCAGTTTGCTACCCATCTTGTGACATATGGATTTACATTTAGGCTGCTGAGCTTGTCAATGATGCCAGAGTGTGGTATCGTGTCAAAGGCCTTAGCCAAGTCCAAGTAGGCAGTGTGGACAGCCTTGCCCTCGCCGATGGCACTAGTGACTGTCTCAAGAAGTCAACTAGGTTTAAGAGGCAGGATCTGCCTTTACAAAACCGAACTGGGTGGGATCAAGGGTCTGCAGATCCCCAATGTCGCCATTTATGAGTTCCATGATGATTCTTTCCATAGCCTTACAGACCAGGCTGGTCAAACTTATGGGGCGGTAGTTACCAGGGTCAGTAGAATTTCCCTTTGTGGAGTGGGACCACTGTTGCTGTGCGCCAGTGTTCAGGTACATATCCTGTAGTGAGGCTAAGATTGAATAGCGCTCTTAGGGCGTGGTTTAGTTCATCTTGGAGTTCACGTAACACGCAACCGGGATACCATCGGGTCCCATAGATGCTGTGTTTTTGCCTTGTTGAGTGCTGATTTCACCTGTATGTCTGTGATGACAGGTAGGTTACATTCAGCAGGGATAATTACATCATCTTTAGGGGTGAGGGAGGGAGAAATTTGCACTGAACCCATCTGCCAGAATATTGGCAATGTCGGTAGGGTCAGTGAATTTTTGTCATTGTGTACTAACTCAGAGCATATCTGAGAATTTCCTCCCAAGGTTCTGACATAATTGAAGAAGGCCTTGTGATTGTCTTTGGTATCCTTGGCAATCTTTTTCTCAAAGTTTGCTTTAGATGTTTTATGAGAGAACGTAGTTTTTACTTGTGCTGATCAGGAAGCCTTTCCCTTGTGGGATTTGGCTTTGTCCTGCAGTAGCTTCCTTCTTTGTTGTACAGTTTGTTTATAGCGGGTCCACCAAACCGGCGTTTTCCCTTGGTGGAGAGGGTCTTGGTTTTAGTTGGGATTGCTTGATCCATGCATTCTTGGAGATGTCCGTAGAAGGCTTTTGTGAAGGATTCAGCATTTTGGGATGTGGTTTCCATTAACCCAGTAGGCTTAAAGGATATCATTTCTGACTTAAGGAGCGCAAAGTATAACATCAACGATCATTTAAAAGTGGTTATCAAATGAAATTAGCCTACATATTGTTCAGCAAATCAGCTGACTGCCATGGAAGCATACTATGTATATGTGTATGTAAATATGTTTGCATGCATGAATTTGCTTATTTATTTACATATTTGTTTTTATTTTATGACCAATTACAGGCCCAGTCTGGGTTGCATCATTACGTAACAAAGCAAAGTACAGTATACAAACATCATTGGTTTACATTTATGAAAAGCCATAGAAAATCTGACAGGCAATACATACAAACATAGAAGGTTTAACAAACCAAATATATGTACATTGGATCCCCTTCATATGTTCAAAATTCCAGAACATAGAACCTCTAATCATCGAAGACCAGAGGATTAAAGTTCCAAAATATCGAAACTTGTAAATGGAGACCGCCATACAGTGCGGAATGAGAACTCTCCCGTTCTCTTTGCTGTATTGCAATCTTGGAGTTGGTATATTTAAGTAGCAGGGGGTGTGGGTGGTGCAGGGGGGGCTTGCCCCCTGCAAAAACATGAAATCAGAAGTTTTCACATTTTACATTTTTTTTCATTGGTTTGATATTTCTGAACTTCGATAGTCTGATCTGCAATGATCAGAGTTTTGATGTTCTGAAATTTTGAACATCTGAAATAGACCCATGTACATTTACATATGTGGAAGAGAAAAAGAAGAACAGAGTTAAAGTAGGAACAGCAGAAGTGGCAGGGATGTGGGCAGTAACAACTAGATTAGGAAGACTAATAGAGACCAGTAAGACAGCAGCTTAGGTGAAAGGGGCAGCAAAGTGTTATAAGGTGTGATAGAGGGTTCCTGACTTTTTTCAGTACTGAAATACTAGTACAGAACGCATTTCATGTGACAAGTCAATATCGACTTGCTGCAGTTTAAAGTTTAAACTAAGATGCCTTTTTTATTTTTTTATTTCTTTTGCTATTCTCTGAAGAGCTGAAGGGGGGTGTAATGCTTATAAGCAGAAGTAAAGGTACTATGTAGTTGAAGATATTGGATTATGTAACACGTCTTTTAGATGGACAGTTGCATTCAAAGTATTTTAACAAGTATTGTTTAAATTGTGGTCCGAATAGGGAGTACTTTGTGTAATCATTTAAATCAGAAGGAAGTGCCTGCCATAGTTCTGGGGTTACCGCAGAGAAGCAACTGCTAGCAGAGTGCAGTCTGACAGAAATTGTTAGTAGGGAATGACCAAAACTGGGTTCTTAGGTTATAGATTTGAATGTGAATAAAACGTTTGGAAGACAGAGGAAAATTAGTGTCAAACTTGAGTACTTTAAAGAGTAAGGAACCAAGAGGATTTGACCTGGTCTATACTGGAAGCCACTTAGCAGTTGAAAGAATAAGTTAATACTGTTCATCCCATGGTCTATGACTTGACATACTACATTGGAGAGGGTCTGAAGTGTGGCAGTGTTTTTGAGACAATACTCAAATTAAACAAGAAGGCTGCCTTCTTCTGTCACAGCTCTTGTAGGATGGAAGAGGATCTGATATATTTTGTTGGCTTATAACAGTAGACTGTTGATCTTGGTTCTCAACTTTTCTATGTGTTTATGAAGGTTTGATGACTGGTCTAGCCAGATCCTCAAATACCTAAAGGAGGTGATGGTTTCAATGGGATTGTTATCATAGTCAATAATATTAAAATTTTGCGGGGATGTGGATAACCTTTTATGGGTGTTGAATAACATGGACATTGTATTGTTGGCATTGAGCAGTAGTTTCTTGGTGTTTAGTCAGTGCTGTAGCTGAAGAAGGACCTTTTAAAGTTGAGTTTCAATTGCATGATGTAAGAGATCAAACCTATATATGACCATATCATATGCATAAAGACGTTGTAGTAAATGTGATGAATAATGAAAACAGAAGAGGTGTTAGACTGAAGCCTTTGGGACTATAGACTGAATGCAGAGCTGTTGAAAAGACTAGGTCCTTTTTTAGCTGGAATGAATGGCTGGATAGAAAGTCTTTGAACCGTATAGTGGCATCATGTCCTGCACATGAGGAAGTAGGCTTGAATTGATGGCCACATAAATGGCATATGTTAAGTAAAGAACAGAACTCCATTAAGATTTCTTTATCCATGCTAAGATATTATCAGTTAGGGTCAAGAGAGCAGTTGTTCTGCTACTACCAGCTCAGACTCCTTCCATGTTGTTTAATGGAAAGCAGGTGGTGTTTTTATAGGTATTAACTTTGTTACAGATGATGTTTTCAAGAATTTTACTAAAGGTAGATAGGATGAAGATGGGATTGAAGAGAATGGAAGAAGTGGGCTTGGTTTCTTTTGATATTGGTCTGACAAAAGATGATCCAAATATTTGAAACAATATTAGTGGTGAGGTAAATGTTGTAAATGTTTGAAAATAGGCTGGTAGTAAAATTTCTGCAGTGGTAGAAAAGCCGAGGGCAAATATCATCAGGCTCTAATAGTGAGTCCATACAAATGTGTATAAGTAGGGTTAACATTTTCTGTGAGATAATTTTTGAGAAGTAAAAATGTGGAATGTACTGGGGGGGTTGTCTTTGTTTCATGGCTACATTGTAAGTAGGTGAGGATATGGGAAAGCTTGAGAATTCTCTGAGGAAGTTAGAAGGTATAAGACTACTAAACAGGCAGGGTATGCACCCTAGATTGGATAAGTCCTTTGGGCGATCTTCCTGTTTGGGGCAATGAAGAAAGGAGGTCTGTTTAGACTGTAGGTGTTTTGTTTTGAGTCTGTGGGTAGCTTGTTTGTCAGGTTCCTCAGAGTTTTGTAATGGTCAGCATTACTGAGAGTGGAATCATGTCTTCACATGGCCCAGGTCTCATCATGTAGTTTCATTAGGGATTCAATGAGCCATTCAGTTTTAGGACCTTTCAGTAGCCTTAAGATCACTGTGAAGTGGGTGCCCTGAAGTGAGACAAGTAAGTCTGTTAGTTTACTGGAAGTAATGTTAGCATTTGAAAGCTAGTGTATTGGGGACCGGTTAATAGTAGCAAGTTTTGAGTGTAGAATGGAGATTTATGATGGGGCTTGGTTCTGAAAGATTTTAGCCTGAGAGTGATATTTGACCTGTAGATTTTGAAGGGAGAAATGATATGGCAACATTCATTAAACATGGGTGGGTGAATGGAGATAGAGGAGATATTGTCTGGATGGGCTGTAATAATGATTTCAAGAAATGAATGATGATCAGATATGGGGTTGGAACCAAGCTTAAATCAAACTATTAAACTAAAAAAGCAGGACACGCCACACCAAGCATGGAAATGACCATGAAGTAAACAAACTGAATAACAGGATTATCACTGAATACACCGTTTAATAAAAAAACTGATTGAGCATTTTCATCTTACAATCCAGACTTCACTGAAATCAAATTTGTTAACCACAATTCCCATTTTATATGCCCACATTAAGTCACGTGGCCCTTCATCAAAGAGACAACACTCCTTTTATAAAACACCTTGTAAAGCATTCCATGTAACACTGTTAAAACTTAGTATACAAAACGTGTTTAATATATAAAGTAAAAAATAGACAATTTAAACCAAACTCTACACTTGTAATGATTTTAATTTAACAATGCTTGTAATGGGGGGAATAATCCTTAAGTCCCAGCATTTTTTCAGCATCAGTAATCAACTGCCATTTTAATTCCCATTTTTCCAGGACTTCTTTCCAGGGAATCCCTCTCACATTTTGCTCAACTTTTTCAAGGGCTTGGAAATCAAACCCATGATCTGAGTAATTGTTAATACATCTATATAATGCATTAAACGTTTTTTTTTATTTCTAATATCATACTTATATTCATAAATCCTGGTTCTGAGATAATGTTCTATCTTCCCAATGTAAAATGCTGTACATTTATTACAGGTAGCCACACAGACTACCCCTTTGGTTCCACAATTAAAATATCAATCCGTTACAGTAACTCACCTACCATTAATGTACACATTTATTACTCTTTTATAAAACAACATTGTTTGCACTTCCTGCACTTATAAGTGCCATTTTTGTTTACGTACTAATAATACTCCTTCCATATTTTCCATTAACTTTTTGAAATTAATACCCTGCATGTAAGTAAGTCTGAAAGCATGTAATGTACTTTAAACATTTTTCAGTTATGGCAAATGACATCCCTAATAGCCCCACTATCCACAGAATATGAAGCAATCATAGACAGGAAAATGTGTTCTCCTTCCCTAGCATTATTCTCATTTTGTTCAATACTTAAATCTAAAATAGGAAAATATGTGCCTTTCTTCTGTTTATTAAGGACTTTGTCCTGAATACAAGAGAGAAAGGTAATAGGGTAACACTTCTTTTCAAAAATGTTAACCAAAACACTCATTTCCTGCAAAAATAACTGTTCACTGGAGACCATTCTCACTAATCTTACCATTTACCCCTTAACTAGGGCTTTCTTTTGAAGATAAGGGTGACAACTACTGTAGTGTACTAGGGAGTTAGAATAGGTGGCTTTTTGGTAAATATTGGAAACAAAATTAGTAGAACAGCTGTCTTTAATAATAGTAACGTCCAAGTAACATAACCTTCAGAGGTTATATCATAGATAAATTCCAAAAAGGACATAGTTCAGTTAATATAAACAATAAATTCTGCCACCCTTATTTTCAAAAAAAGCCATACTTAAGGGGCAAATGGAGAGATTATTGAGAATGGTCTCCAAGAATGGTCTCCAGTGAACATACTTCAAACAGCTGTCACCTTAAATCACATGCAGATAAACAAATAAAATGAATGCCACTATTTAAAGGTGAAACAGCCTCCAGCAAGGTGAGAATTAGAAACCTGTCAGACTCTTAAGCACATTTTCCACAATCCCCGACAGAATCATCTATAACCAAATCACAAGAGTTCTTCAACAAGCACAATCCTATAACACAAGCACAGTAATGCCTAAGAAGAGGAAACATCATGCATACAGCTGTTTCAAAACTTTCATAGGCTATCCCATACAACTGCACCTCAAGGGAATCAACAGCAGCTACATTTCTGGGATTTTCAAAAGCATTTGACATAATCTGTAATTAGGTGCTTATTTACAAACTCCTGACAACACATCAACAAGATGGTTAAAGACTTACCTCTATGACAGAGTGCAGGTGATCCACTCCTTAAAAAAAGGGGTATCACATGGATTAATACTAAGTGCACCCTTATTCTCCATCTACACCAATAACACGGACCAACATACAGGTGAAAGAGCTTTTTTTCAGTCAGTAGATGACTCAACACTCATGCATACTGCAAACACAATCAACAGTCCACAGGATGAATCACACAAGATTTTTAGCCCTACAAAACTGGAACAGCAGAAATAACCTCGTATTTAATGAAAAGCAGACTAGGATAATTTTATTTGGAAACAACACAAAGTAAAATACATTTGTCATAAAGGGCTGAAGAGCTGACATGGAAAGTGTACCACATTCAAAATACCAACCTGATGCTTTATACAGCCTAAGGAAAAACATTACAAATGCAACAAGGAAACCATTTATTGAACTATACTTACTCCTAGATCTGTTACGGACACTGGTAATGGTAAAACACAGCAAAAGAGAAAGCAATCAACTCACAGCAGTTTTTCACAGAATAGCATAATTTGCAGCCAGTATAAAATCCCACAAACAGCACTGTATGATACTAGATGCTCATGGCTAGATGTTTTTCAAAAACAAACTGAAAGTTGTGCATGCTATTTTCACATATAAACTATTATTTACTCAAAGTACCTGGGTTTGGCCAAATCCTTCAGTACTGTGGTTCATCCAAAAAATCTAAGATCCTCTAACCAGTAGCTGTTTTCCATAAACAGGACAGAAAACAGACTTGCTTCAATTCACCAAGTCACTATCTTTCATAAACTTGGAATGAACTTCCTCAATAGCTAAGATCTACCCACCTTGTAAAATTTAGCATGGGAGCACAAATAAACAAAGGATCGTAGCCCAGTTAAGATTCCATCACACATTAATGATTCACATTCCTATTATATTTAACTGAATGGGCATCTGTCCTGTCCCTATAATTGAAGAAGTGCACACTAAATTAATTTTCTTCAATATCTACAAAGTCTTGTCTCTCAATCTTCCTAATGAATTCCTAAATATTTGTTTTCGACATCTCTTTTGGTGGCTACCTCCTGGTCACCACTGAAAACGGTCCTGCTCTTAATAGGGTGAACCTAGTCTATAAAACAAAAGATGAAAGAAAGAAAGAATGAATGAATAAGCAGGCTCATAAATAAACTAACAAGTAAATTATACAAACAAATAGTATGGTAAGATGGGTCAATGCCCAAATTGTCATCCTTTAGGTTGGCTGTGTTACCAGGAAGAAGGGTTAGCCCTTTAAGACAGATAATTCCCATCCAGAACATTTTTTATATTATTTCAGATGATGTTATAATGTTATTCACTGCAGATTTGTAAGTAGTAGAGACCTTACACCTTTGTTTCAGAAGGCCGTAAATTTAATGGGTGGGCTAATCTATGACATTCATCATGGTGTGGAATGTACCCTCTGTTAAAACACAATTCCAATTAAAAATTGCAGTAGTAGTACCTATTCCAATTAACATGCATTCTAAAGGTGTTACACATGTTTTCTCTATACCATAACAGCCTATACTTGCATCATCAGCAGATCGTGGATTTTCTGGAACAATACTGGTATGCAACCCATTGCTTCACTGTTATTGGACATTTTCTGGATAGCTAGCATCAGAACCAGAAGGTGAAATGCAAACAGGGTGCTCATGCCACAAACTGAGTGTGCAGTTCTTGTCATTGCTAATGCAGCAGTTGAAGTATCTGTGTGATTTATAGGTGTTCTCATAGAAAGTGTGCTAAGTTTTGTTACTTCCCTCAAGGCTAACATAATTATAAAGCACTAAGAAGAGCTTACTGCTTACTTTTAAGACAAAGGGAAGACATTTTTTTCTCTGTGCACCTTTATCTTAGCCACAATAATCAGTGCATTTCCTTTTTAAGCTAACAAACTAAAATGAAGAGCATTAGATCATCCTTAAAGGTTTCCCTGAAATAGACCAGGAATATTACAGAGAGCAGTAGACTTCTTTTTCTTCTTTTTGGCTTTTCCCGGTTAGGGGTCGCCACAGCGGATCACCTGTCCGCTCATGATTGGCAGTGGGGTTTTGCAGTGTCGAGTTGCCAGCCCGGTGCCCAAACTTCCACAGAAGGCACACACACACACAAACACGTACTCAAGCCTAGGGCCAATTTAGAGTGTCCAATCCACCTACAGCATGTCTTTGGGATGTGGGATGAAACCGGAGCACCAGGAGGAAACTCATGCAACCACAGGGAGGACATGCAGACTCCGCACAGAAGGCACCCCAGCCAAGGACTGAACCAGAGAACCTCTTGCTGTGAGGTGGAAATGCTAACTGCTGCACCAAACTGATTGTGCTTTACCTCTACTGCATCACCCAAAAGTCTATGATACTCAAACTAGAAATGCAAGGTAGCTACGATAAGGTCAGTATTACTTAGTCACTTAAAAGAAAAGGTTAATGCCTGCTAATGCTTCACACATCCACCCATATAGTAATTCTTATTATAAAACCCACTTCTTTATATTGCTTTTCTTTGCCATTACATTAACTCATCATGAACAGACTTATCAAACGGTCATTGGCGTAATGGGACTAACCCAGTCACCAAACTGTAAATAAAAAACAAAAAAAATATATCCCCTCCAACAAGCTACAATACCTTCTGATCTTCTTCTGCAACATTCTGTGTACTAACACACCTTCTAAAATCTGCATGTACTCACTGATTACACAGAATTTCATGAGATACTCACCTGCAAAGTTACTCTGATAGTTTCTCACAGATTCACTATCTACAAACTATCACTTATTATCAAGTCACTTAACACAGTGCTAATAATTATAATACCTCTTTTGCTCTCTCTGTACCACTGTGCAGGTTCAAAGTTCAACACAGGTAAATGTAAAACTAAGATATCCCACAGCACTTCAGACTTGCACTGTAAACTCTCGGATGTCGAGCCTTCATTATTTTGACTAATTTGTTTTACTATCTTTCGCTGTATGCTGGACTAAATATCTATTTTTTCCTCTCTAATTAATTTATGACAAATTAGAACCAAGTACAAAATCTAACACCTGCACAGAGTACATACTTTTTAACAACTTGTTAACTATTTTACTTTATGTCCTCATTTGTACAGCTCTATTTTTGAACTGCAACATATCTGTATCCTACATGTACATAATATATAATATGCCTGCATCCTATATCTAGATAATATAATACAATATGGTATGATATAATGTAATATAATATAATTTAGCTGTATTATATTATGTATATAATATAATATAATATAATATAATATAATATAATATATAATGTGCCTGTATCCTACATGTATGTGTTTATTTACTTCTTTGTATTTTCATACTGGAATTCTACAGGCATATATTGTACCAGCCTGTATGCCAGACAATGGTAGGAAAGGGTGCATTTGTATAGCCTATTAAGTTGGTTAACATACTTAAAACAATAAATATTTCTGTTATTGGCTCCATAGATCATTTTTTGCTATTTTCAATAATCCATGTTTCCATCTTTTCAGAATTTTTGCCATTCTGTTTAATGAAGTGTTGTAACATTTCTCATTTCCACGATACTGCAGTACTACCGATGTTTTACATTTCATTTTAAGCCTTCAGGCACCCTTTTCACTATAAATCCATAAGCAAAACCCATTTGTTTACTAATCCATTTTAATACACCACTACTGGTAAACTGTATTGCATATTAAACTCAAAACTATAGTTCTAGGTGCATCATGTGATCATTATTATATAGGAAAAACAATAAGAGCATTGAAACATAGGATATATGAACACAATTTGGCTATTAAAAACAAAGATAAAATGAATTCTTTGGCAAAGCATGCTTCTATATGTCCTGATTTTAAACGGTTTGAGTTTTTTGTTGTGGAAAAAGTGGATAAGGTTATGTCTGTAGGGGATTTAAACAACATTTTAGAATGTAAAGAAACACTTTGGCAGTTATTTTTAATGGCAGATAATGCACCAGGACTAAATGAGTCCATAAATCTTAATTTTTTTTTATTAAATAGATAATTTAATAATATTAACTACACATAAGTGTAAGTTTGTATACATACATATATATATATATATATATATATATATATATATATATATATATATATATATATATATATATATATATACTATGAATGTTTATATTGTGTTTTAGTATTGTTTTAGTTTATTTTTTTGATTACTGACTGTTTAAATTTGTTGTTTGTTTAATTAATGAAGTTATTTCCTGCGATTTCAAATGATTCAATATAAAGGAAGTAAGGGTAGGATAAACTTTTTTTCTGAAGAAGTTCACGGAATAAATAGTGAATGAAAGCGCTAATTTATTTGTTTCATAGTGGTCATTGGATTTGCACCTAGAACTATAGTTTTGAGTTTTGTTTCCTGGTTCTTTTCAGTGTTGTGTATTGCATATTACTCCATAAGTGCTCTCCATTTTCCAATAGGGTGCTGCCTTAGTAATGGTACAGTGTGGGGTGTCTAACTGTGAGGCAAAACATCAGTGATCTAAGAGCAGAGCCTGTCAGTGTTTGTGTGAATGAATATTTCCTAGATGCCTTAACCAATGTTTGTAGATGGTCATGACTTACACATTACCATCCAGCCCTACTATCAAGGGATAGAGTATGCATCTCTGATTTAAATGCACAGGGTTCAGGCCTATTAGTTGTATCTAGTCTGTACCCGAGGTAGTTTCTAGTAAAGTACCACCACTTCAACAAACAATTGCTGGCCCCTATCTACATGATGCACCAGCCTTTTATTGCATCTGGGAGATCAGAAGTGTACAGATACCACCAACCTTTTGTTACACCTGAGCGATTACAGGTTCATAGATTCATAGGTGTTTACCAGACTAACGACCACAAGGGCCTTTTTAAGCCTAGTCATGCATCCCAAATCTCTGATAAGTTCTGATACCCTTGATAAGTGCAAGCATTGGCCCGGGAGATGAGTCATTTACAGGTTACCTCTGTCCATTAGAGACATAGGTGCCAAACCACGTATGAATTTCTGGTTTCCAATCCAATTGTCCAAGTTGCACTTGAATTGGGTTAGGGAGGAACTCTGCTTCACATAGATGGGGAGCCTGTTCCATAGATGGGGTAGTCTCTGGGATATATACCTATCTCTCCAGCAGGTCCTATTTATATCACAGGCAAGGTTTAAGTCTTTAGAATAGGTAATTCTGGTGCTGTTTGTTTTTTGGATATGTAGGAGGTCCATCAGAGTAGATTCTGACAATGCTCTGTATGCCAGGCAAAGATCTCCCCTCAAAAGCCTGTAGGAGATAGAATATAGGGATAGGGCCTTGAGGCAGTCTGCATAGGACATATTACTTACACCCTGCATTCTTTTAGTGAGGAATCTCTGTGGACATTCCAGTTGTTGGATATGCCTGGTAAGGTACACCAAAGGGGGCATTGTACTCAATGATAGGTCTGATGAATGCGGAATACAGTGGAATAAACATATTGAATGCTGCTAGATTCGAACCAGCAGCACCATCACACATGCTACTGTCCCTAGCCCACTGAGCCACACCATCCAACAGATTAGCAGTGTAAGGACATACAACACATCTGCAGCACTGTACCAGACAATTCTAACATTTGATAATGATTTTGGGCTACCTATTTCTTCTACTGAGAGAAATACTTTCTTTCACATATTATACAGTTTTCATAGTCAGAGATATCTGACAAATTTTTCTGTCTTTATTTAGGCAATATGCAGCAAATCATAGGCTTATTTTAATACAAACAAATTCAATATGAATGGTTTGAGTGGAATATGTTCTACAAAACTCATTTCATTGCAGCAACATTACATTTTCAAATTACATTTTTGCATAAGCCTGTGAAACTTAGGTTATGGTTTTTAAATACCAGAATGTCTGGAACTGGCAGTGTTTAGACTATTAACATTTAGATCAACATTAAAATGTAACCTTGCATTAAAGAATTGAAAGAACTTCCTGTGTCTGTTCTTTTGTAACATTGAAATGAACATCTTTTATGCATGTTCTTAAATTATGAATATCTGAATGAATTTTCAAATACTGAATAATTGTTCATATCAAAATATAAAAAAATGTGCAAATGCTAGACTGTAAAATGCACCTCAATGCAGTATTACTCAGAGATTTGTGTGTGTGTTTCTTTGTTGTGTATAGGTGTGTGTGTGCTCAACCGCGCACTCGCATATGCGTTAGATATCACGACACCACTGCTGGTCTAACAGAATGTTTTTACTTATTTGTTTTCACTAAATCTGTTTAAAGTATGAACTTTTGCAGCAATATATTTTCTATATGAATTGTGACTTTTGAAATGAGCTGCTATGCAAGTCAGTTATCAACAGACAGATATTAGAGTTTTCAAATTTAGTTGCCTTACAGCTAGCACAAAGTATTATGGCTATACACTGTTAATGAACCGCTTCCTTTAGCTGATGGTTTGATTTTCTTAGTCTCCATTTATCCACTGTGTGACTGTAAACATGTTACTTAGCCATACAGTACTCCTACACTGAATCTGAAACCAGTGAGCTACCCAGGTTAGAATAATAAATAAATAAATTAAAAAATAAATTAATTAATTAATTAATAAACTAACTGTTATCCCGAGGTCTTGTGACTATATAATTTCCAGTCTTTTTTGTACAAAAGGCTTATGTGACTTAAACGTTGGTATTTTTTTTTTTTATTTTATTAAGCTATGGTTACAAAACTGGAGACGTGATTAGAATCACATGCCCGTGCCATGATTAACTATACTGGAGCACATGCTGTGAAATGAGTGCTGTATTTACAAATTAAATGCTGCATACCTGTGGGTGACCAACCTGTTTGGTGGTTGGAATACAGACAATTTTGCCATCTGTAAATTACAAGTACAGGTTAATTAAAAACAAATACGTCCACCTCATTTATTTGTCTCCCAGCATTCATTCCAGAACCACACAGATATTTGATCCTAGTATTGTTCCATTGTCAAAAATTAAGCCTTGACATGTGAAATCTGGTCAGTAATCTATGAATCTTCAAAACATAAAGTAAAGTAAAGAAATGTCTCCTCTTGTAATGCAAAATGGTGATTTCATGCTTTGCATAAATAATTCAAAAACACCTTCTCATCCATCCACCATACTTTCAATATCAAAGCGAAGGCTGCTAGAATTTCTGGCCTTATTTTGAAATCCTTTGTTAGTAAATTTCTGATTGTGCTACTTTGTTTATTCTTTATGTTTGACCAGTTCTTGAGTATAATAGCGTGTTCGTATAAAAGGGAGAACTTTTGATGCTTGAAATGTACAAAGGGATATGATTTAAAAGGATAGATTTGCATTGCCTTGATGGTCATTCTGTGGCTTACAGATAACGTTAGAGAAGCTTATGGTCAGGTTATTCCTGTCTGATTACTAGCAGCCACGTGGTCCATCTGTGTTCAATGCCTGAAGCAATGAAAAGCATGCTTTTCCTTTTTCCTTTTTCATAGTTGCAGTGAAATAACAAACTTATAAAATGTTTCCTTATACCTTCACCTGACCATCCAATGTGTACCTGCGGCCATGCATGTAAGCCCACCAATCCTTAGAATTCAGAGTTGCACAACTATTTTCTTAACAAAATCATTGGCATAACTTTGCTTTTCAGGGGCACACAACACATGCAGGCAGTGTTGTGCTAGTTACTTATAAAAGTAATAAGTTACTATTACTAATTACTTTTAAGTGAAAGTAATATATTACTACTACTTATTACTTTTCTAAAAAAGTTATATATTACTATTACTAGTTACTAACTAAAGTAACTAGTTACTGTTGAGTTACTTTTACATAAGTATAGTTTATCAATTCTTATGTTCAGATTTACTCAAGTCTAGTACTTGTGTGTGAGGAATACATGCTTACTGCACATGAATACAAGTGTATTAAAGTTGTATACACAGTGTTACAATAATGATGAATACCATTTTACAGTTTACAAAGTCCCACAGGCTAGTCTTTATAGTCAGAGAGTCACAATGTAATACTTAAACCAAAGTACACACAGCCAGCAACACAAGACCCATAACAAGTTACAACCCATCAAATTTTTAACAATGTACATTAGGCTAATCTGCTAAAACAAATGCTGTGGATGCAAAAATGCTTACAGAAAATGTCATATAAGTCTAATATGACTTAACAACGTCAACCAAAATATCAATTTATATAACTATTCACAATGACTACACATTTCTGTTGGCTCAAAGAAGGAGCAACTTTTCAAAGTGTTCGTCAGTGAGTCTATTTCTTCTTGCAGTCAGCACTTGCCCACCAAGACTGAACAGGCATTCAACAAATGCACTAGATGGCAGAGCTGTATTAGTGTTCAGAAATATCTTCTTGACTATAGGGTAATTGTTAAGAGAAGATATTTCTCTGGAAGGGTCAGCCAGATACATGTCCATCTGAGAAGATATGCTGACATTGGCTGGCATCAACTCTTTGAAACTGAGGCTGTCTTCAGCAGTTAATGCAGAAGCTTCAGATGACCCATGTGCAGGTTCATCCAGTTTCTGCATGGTATCAAGGAGCAGAGCCTTGCTTCTGAATTTCTGCTCTTCAGTGTCCATGCTCCAGAAGATGATTGAACCAAGCCTCAATGCCTTTAAGAAGAGCATCAACTAACGGCACAACAAGCTTCACAGACTGCCTGACTTCAGACAACTTGTTTTTCAGGCATGTAATGGTGGGGATCAGGATTCCAATGACGCTTTTCAGCTCTGACTGAAGGATGTTCAGAGCCATTGCCAGGGGCTGCATTGCTTACACAAACTCAGCAACAAAGGTAATTTCTGCAAGCCTGAATATGACAATTCCAATCTGTTCACAAATCTCATTCAGCAAGCCTTCACCCTGAGTTGCAATGAGATGAATTCTTTCCATCGCGTAGAATGTGGGATTCCATCATGTTGCATTAGGAATAATCAAGGCTAGATTACACTTATTTCGAGCCACCTCAGCAGCTTGGGTGCTGTAACTAGCCTTGTTTCACGCAGCATAGCATTTGGCCATGGTGCTTCGCATGTTATACTGTGCATCATTACAAGCAGTTTCAGCATCTTGCATGGCAACCAGATTCAATGTGTGTGCTGCACGTCTCAGATGGGGAGACAGTGAATAGATGTTCTTACTTTGCCCTGATTGACTTAGCACAGCTGTCATGCTGTTGTAAATCACTTCATCATCGTAATCCCCATCTTGGGACAGAATGCTTGTAGTCTCAGATCTCTCACTTTCTGAGAAGACAGTGAAAGCCTTTACAAAATTGCTGCCATTGTCAGTAATTGTTGCACACACCTTTTGCTCTATCTTATACTTGATGTGAATGCTCTCAAGTGTTGATGCTATGAGATCATATGTATGCCTTCCCTGTAATCTGCAGCATGACAAAGCATCTGACTTTCTTTGAAGCGTGTATAGTCAATCCAGTGGGCAGTGCACCAAAGAAACTACAATTCTGATGGGTCCAAAAGTCAAACGTAGTGTGCTGCATACTATCAACATTCATGCTGGAATAAGCTGCAAGCATGTTCTTATTATTCAGAAGCATATTCGTGTACTTTTCTATAAGAGCATATATCTGCCAAATCTCTGTGTTTTTGCTTAAAGTTAAATCACTGTCTCAAAGCAAAATCATTCTCACTGCATCATTATTAACACCACACACAAGCTTGTCTTTTATCAATTCATCTCTCAGATCACAAAATCCACACGTGTTTGACTTGTTTCTCAAGTCAGTTATATATGCTGCAAAAGTTTCACCAGGCTTTTGATCTCTTGTGTAAAATAGTGCCTTTCCACTATAATATTCATTTGAGGGCTGCACATTTCTCTAAATTTACATTTTAAGCACTCAGAGTCTTCTCGCGTTTCAGCCTGTATCACAATATGCAGTCTTCCCCCTTCTCTGCATAAAAAGCAGGTGCATACACAAATGAATGTTCTCTCTCAATGGCTTCTGAACCAGCTCTATTGAGCAGAATAAATGCTTTTGTAAGTGAGTCTTTATCACAAAAAGCAGCCTGTATGAAAATATCATATTCTTACTCAAACACTCTCCAGTTTTCAGCAATATTATTATCAAAAAAAGCCGATCATTTCTGTGAAATCCCTGTGCCATGCCAAATAAGTGTCAAACACACACCAAGTACTTGTAATTATATTCAGCTATACAACAGACTCTTTGAAATAACTGTACTTTTTGAAAAGACTGTACTGTAATACTGCACACACTGCCAACACTTGCACACTTTATATACTTTGAATAGCTTTAGTTAATGAGAAAAAGTAGCACACTGTGAAGTGAAAAAATACAGTTGTTTTCTCTTTTTTGAACATTTTATATGATTCTGATATTGTTTCAAATGTTTTTCTAATTATTTCAAGTACTTTTTTCAATATGTCGCAATTCTGAATATTTTTTTTTATTCAGTAATTTGTCTGGAATGCTTTGCTTTATATTCATTGAGGGGAAAATCATTTAAATGAGTTTAAGAACCTGGAAATATTTTCTGACCTGTTTATGAGTTGTTTGCAGTCGTTTGAGCCACACTTGTATATTACTCCATTGCTGATTGTTCACCTAATGGTTTTAAGAAGTTTTGACTTTGGATCCCATTCTGAGAACATGTCACTCATCTTGTGTATTCAAATAAGATGACAAGGCTTGGGTGTTCATTTAAGATATTTATTGCACACAAACACATCAGGAATGGATGACTGGAACATAAAGCTTAAGCGAACTAGCTAACTGCCTGACTGCTATACACATACATGCTTTCACTCCAGCTGCTTACACAAAATGGCACTCTGCTTGCATGTGCTCTGTACTTTTGGTGCATGTGCCCATGAACTACAGTGGCTTTAAAAGTACAACACACACTATGATCTACACGCCCTGTGTTCGAGTGGGTTTCCTCAGGGTGTTCCAGTTTCCTCCCACATTCCCAAGACATGTTGCAGGTGGATTAGACATTCTAAATTGGCTTTCGGTGTGAGTGTGTGCATGCATGTGCCTTCTGAAGATGGCTAAATGTTGGGCTGGCAACTCAACAATGTAAAACTCCACTGCCACTTCTTCTGCACACTGAGGATCCACTGTGGTGATCCCTAATGGGCACAGCCAAAAGGAGAAGAAGACTAGACTTTATAGCTAGAGAGTCACAGATAATAATTAAACCAAACCAGCCAACAGCACAAGACCTATAAAAACCTATCACATTTTGTTTATTTTCAGCAACTAAAAATGGAAGCCTGAAAAGAATTTTAAATAAAACATAGCAAAATATTGTCAGGACAAAAGTTGGTTGATCACAGATCCACTTGAAGCATCCTGTTTGGTGCAGTGGGTTGGGGCATCAGGTGCTCAACTGATGAGTGATGAGTTTGATTCCGACTGATGGTGGTATGAAGAACCAATGCCATTTATTATACTGCAAGGTAAGGATATGATCTCTGGCAGGCTAGAACTATCCAGTGTTAGGGGATGTTTTAGTGGGTGAGAGTCCCACAGTACCAGGGCAGGGCTGGAGTCTGGTCATCATTAGCTTTCACCTCCTTGCAGTGCTAAAAAATGAAGTAAATTTTTCTCCAGACTAATTCTAATGATCTGTTATGAATGCCATGTGCTATGAGTTGTGCGAACATTATGTTGTAATTTTTTAACCAAATTACCACTTCAAAGTGTCTATTACCTCCTAACATCTGATTACTATTCATACTATATAGGGACCCCGGAAGTTTTACATCCCTCTTTAGGAGGCTATATCACCCATTCTGAGAACCACTGGTTTAAACAAAAGTAACTCACATTTAAGTTACTAGTTACTAAAAAAAGTAATATATTACTATTACTGGTTACTATTTTGAAAAAGTAACTAGTTATATTACTAGTTACTAGAAATTGTAATATATTACAGTAATATATTACTTATTGTAATAGATTACTCCCATCGCTGCATGCAGGTATGTGCTCACATACAATTCTATGAGGTGTACTGATCCAATATGTTTCCCTGATTGTTTCTGTTAAGGGCATCATGTTGGCTTTTATGTCCCTAACTTTTCAAAGTGGTATCTATGCTTCAATGCCTTATAAACTCTGGATTGCTGCCATATAATTCTGCTGATAAGCATTTTTCTACAGTCATCATGCAGACTTACTTTGCTGCACCGGCCTGGTTCTGTTTTGCACCTTGCTCTCTATATTTGCCACACCTGTTTCATCCTTACCTTTCACAAAATACATTGTTACATTGAAGCAAACCTCATTTGTTCATAAATTAGCATTCCCAGTCACCACAGCATTTTCCTTAAATGATGTAAGTTTTCTTGTTAGAACTATACAGTAACTTAAAACAAGTTATAGTCTGTCTTTCAGCATTTACATCTCACAAAGTACTTCAATTCTCATATTTTAATAAAAGACATTTCAATGTAATGAGTTATCATTACAATTTTTTTACTCCCTCTAATACTTGCCATTCCTGAAAAACTCTTCCTTCGTAATCCCTAACCATCTTGCTTCTTTTTCTGGTCATGATTCTGAGCTCGTTCTTTTGTATCCTGTTATCCTTGCACCATTTCAACTTAGTGCAGTTTCCTCTTGTTCTTCCAACCCATTTTCTGGAGCAGATCCCTTGTTAGAGACTTTTCCTTAACATGATCATTTCTCCTTATTACTTCTCTTTGGCTGTATCCCCATTTTTCCCCTCAGCCTTTGATCTCTTTCCACACTCCCCTCTGAATCACCAAACTGCTTCCTGCATGTCTTGACTACAGTTTGCCCACACCAAGGCTCTAACCTTTTTTAGCCTTTGACATACCTTCCCACTACTTCTTCTTTCCTACATCTTTCCACAAGTTTTCTTTCTTTCTTCTGTAAAACTCTAATGCAATCTCACAGGGTTGGTACTAAATCATGATTAGAATTTCCTACTCCGTGGCATATAATTGCATGTCATCCAACCTGTGAAATCCAGGATTCTTATTTCCTATTGCTTGATGGTATCACAACCATACTTCAAGACCTCTCTAGCATAATGCCTATTAATGACCTGTCTCATATCATCAGTGACTACCACATCTATGAGATTCCTGGACACCCTCCTTAGGAGCATCACATATTGTACTGTCCTAAAATGATTCAACATTCACTGTAGGGCTGTGAGGACTCATTACATAGCATAATATAAACTGACTCCAAATGTCATTCACAAGTCATTTCCACCAAAATGTTTATTAAACTTTTATGATTGCTATTAGTTTGACATTAGTCCAAAACATAGAAGAATGAAATTCTAACTACCTATTTCTCTTTTTCTTCTTTTTTTTTTTTGCATGGACATTTTATTGATTTTCAACTGTCATCGAAGGAAATAAAAAAAATGAATATTGTACATTATTCCACTGCTTTAGCAGTGCAGTCGAATGTGAAACAAAAGATAAGTTACCAATTATGTAGGCAATGGACAAATGATGTTGACATCTATTGAACATTTTTAACTCCTCTTGATAAATGGGTTCCTATCAGTTTGTCGAAACATCAGCAGTTTGAACTCCATATGTTCTAACTGTGATGTTCAAAAACTGATTATCGCAAAGCTGCAAAACACCGAATTCTTTCCCAGGGAAAGAATTCGGTGGGCCGTTTCTGTGGCTTTGCTATATTCAGCGCTGTGGTGGAAAGTACGGGTCAGGTTCAGGTAAGTGTGTGATTGTGCGGACGTTAGGGTTAGGGTGTGGGTTAGGTGAGTTAGGGTTAGGGCGCGGGTGAGGTGGGTGTGCGATAGTGACAGACTTTAGGGTTAGGGTGGGGTAGGTGAGTAACGGTTAGGGCACGGGTGGTGGGTGTGCGATAGTGACATACTTTAGGGTTAGGGCGGGATAGGTGAGTTAGGGTTAGGCCACGGATCAGGTGAGTGTGTGATAGTGACGGACCTTAGAGTTATGGTTTGGGTTAAGGTAAGTTGATCGATAGTGTATGTACAGCTTAGTGTAGGGTTAGATGTAGGATTTTAAGTGTATGTGTGTGGATTGCTGTTTTTTTCGTGTGCTTGTGTTGTGTGTGTGTTTCTTGGAACAGCGATTTTTTTCCCTGACAAAAAATTTGCTGTTCTAAGACTTCGATGTTTTTGCACTTCGAGGTTAGAAGTTCGAACATATGGTGCTTGAACTTCAGCCATTTCGGTGAACTGATACAGACCCGGATAAACAATATCCCTTTTTAAGCTGTATGTTAACAGATCAGGATAGGGTAAAGTAAAGGTGCCTCGATGATACAAAAATGAGCCTTAAACTCTATGAACTATACCATTATCACACATCGTAACATGCTAGAAACTGGGATACAGAAGAAATTGACTAGAAAAGTAAAGAATGGAAAAATGGGACACCAGAAGATTGAAGGTAAAGTTTGCTTTAGTGGTTACTTCTGTAATATCGCTGATAATGTTTGAGGGCAGTTTTCCTTTCATCCAGATATAATTATGTCAATATACTTATTCCTTTTTTCCTGAACCACTTCTCATGGAAAGTGTCTTGCTATATTTCAGTTGCTTAACAACAACAACTTACCTGATGACATCCCGGCACCTCAGCTCTGTGAAGTGTATAAATTAGCAATTTCCACACTGATATCTAAACTTCAAGGCAACAGTTACTCATGATGTCATTGTACTCCAAACTAGGGAAGTGACTGATCACCTACTGATTAATGATGGAATTAGAGTACTCCATACCAGGGAACTGGCATATCACCTACTGACTAATGCTGTGATGACAGTACATCATACCAGGAAAGTGTCTGACCACCTATTGACTACTGACTAATGATATAATCACAGTACCACATACAAAGAAAATGTCTGACCACCTACTACAAATGCTGTAATCACAGTACTACATATTAACAAAGAGATTGACTGCCAAATCACTAATGATGTAATCATAGTACTACATACTAAAGAATGGTCTGACTACCTACTGACTAATGCTGCAATCACAGTACTACCTACCAGGGAACTGGATGACCGCCTACTGACTAATGCTTTAATAACAGTACTACATACTAACGAAGTGACTGACCACCTAATAACTAATGATGTAATCAAAGTACTACATACTAATTAATACTATTAATACTTTAATAACAGTACTACATACTAAGGAAATGAAAACATAACCAAAGCATTTGTACTTTGCCGCAAAAACACTTTAATAGGTAAAATTCCAAATAGTAAGTGCTTTTGTCTCTAACAAGATGAAAAAAGAAAGAAGAAAAGAGAAATCACTGGAAACCAGGGCAGAGTGAGCTAAAATTCTTTAATAATTCCAAACAATTTTTCCAGGTGCTCAGAGTGAACCGAAGTCCTTTAATGATTCCAAGCAATTTCAAGATATGCAAGCAAAAACTTTCACCCAGACAGCTTCCTCAGATGCATAAAAACTTTCACCCATAGGACTTCCTCAGGTGCATAAAATTGTCATCTTAATTCTTTCTACCCTAAAATGTTTTTGCAAGTGCCCCCTCCCCTGAGCTAAATCCTCAATGCTGTCTACTACATAAAACGTAAAGGAATGTGTGAAGTTTACTTTGATTTGTTTAAATAAGGCATTGTTCATAATTTTCTTGTTAATGTGATAAAAATATTGATAATGACTTTTCAGTTTTTCCTATGTAAAAGCCTGGACAAGACTGACATTGGGTCACACAAACCACTCTTGAACTGTAGCAATATTACTTTTGCTTCAAAAAAACATTGCCATAATTGGCTATGTGAAACTGATCCTTCCATAATGTGACAACATTGATTGCAACGCCTACATTTTTTCATATGCCAATGTTCAGACTTTAAGCACACCCTTTCAATATGGAATTTAAAAGGAAAATCCTTTTTGTACACAAAGGAAGGTGAAGGACCCAAGGTGCTAAACTGCTCACCCCCAATTTTGAACACATTCCAATTTTTGTTGAGAACAGCAAGTTGTATGTGAGAATCATGGCCTTTCCATATCTATATACTGACTTGGGGGCCTTGTTACAGCTGAAGTCACGTACCCCTCTACCCATAATGGGTGCAAACACGGACAGTTCCCAATTAGTAATCACTTCACCCATAATTCCTTGAATAAAGTTAGGATAGTCACGTGTTTTCAACATCACCTTAAGCTTCATAGTCTTCCATAATAATAGTTTGTGTTGGGAAATCATGTGTGTAAGTCTAACTATTTGACCATTAATTATAGTTTTTTTCTGATGTAAAGGGTGCCAAATATTAAAATGTATTTGAATAAGTTGGTTTCCTGTAAATGACTCAAAATGCTGCATCAATCTATTCTTAAACATTGGAACGTCCAGATAGTTAATAAATTCTAAAGCAGTGTTAGTAGTAAACTTAAAAAAAACAGTAGTATTGTTCAAATAACAGACATTTTTTTCAAGACATTCAAAACTACCTGTCCAGAAAATTATAATGTCATCAAGGTAATGCCAATAAAGGGTCTACTGCTTGCAAAATGGAGAGCCAAAAACATATTTCGATTCCCATTCAGCCATAACTAGATTGGCAAATGTTGGAGCACAGACAGCTCCCAAAGCAGCACCTGGTCTTTGCTTAGACATCTGTCCCTCAAAATATATAAAATTGTTCTTTAGTACAACTTTCATCAGGTCAGTAACTAATGTAATTTTGGAATGGTCAAAATTACTGTTCCCACATAAAAAGTCATAAAACCAATCAAGCCCTGTATTATGAGGGATGACCAAAAAAAGGTTTATAACGTCATTTGTAAAAAAATAATATCTCTATACAGATCATTAGACACTCTTTTTAAAAAGTCCCATGAGCCTTTGTAAAGGTAAAAATATTTTCAATAACCCCCATTAAATGATGATCTATATAGCTGTCTATTGTAAAGGTTTTTGAAAAATTTGCATCAGCAATGGGACAAAGGGGTGGGTCAGTCAAATCTTTGTGAATCTTTGGGATTCTGAAAATCATGGGGATTCCTGGATCTGTTACTTTTAAGTAATCTAATTTACTCTAAGAAATAATACTTTCTGTGATGCAGCCATTAAGCAAAATATTGATTTTATAGTAAGCAATGTTCCTCTGATTGATAGATATTTCCTCATAGGTATCGCAATACAATAAATCAAACATTTCATTAACATAATCATTATTGTTCATAATGACTAGGCCACCCCGTTTATAGGTTCATATGTAGATACTAGGCTATTGGCCCTAGTGCCTTTATAAGCCTAGCCAAACAGTACTCTGGCTTTTGCCACCAAGAAAATTATTTTCCTGTGCCCCTGTCAAGCAGAGCCACAGAAGTGATCCCCGGGGTGAATTTCCTATCTCCAATCCAATCATCAAGATTTTTCTTGAAGAGTGCTAATGAGGAGCTTTGTTTGATATAGATAGGTAGTTTCTTCCAGAGTATGGGAAGTCTCTGAGACAGGAATCTATCCCTCCAGCATGTTCTGTTTATTGTGGTGACAAGGTTTATGTCCCTAGAGCATGTAGCTAGGACGGATTGGGATTTCTTTATGTGGAGCATGTCCAACATCTCTGGGTTTGACATAGCTTTGTATGTTAGGCAGAGATCGCCTCTGTGTAGGCGATATGCGACAGAGTAAAGCGGGAGTTTTTTGAGACAGTCTGCGTAGGGCATCTGTTTGTGAGGTATTTCTGTGACCTTTCCAGTCGTTGTAGGTGTCTTGTGAGGTACATACCAAAAGGGGCATTGAACTCTATAATGGGTATAATGAGTGATGAGTAGAGGGGAACAATTACCTCTTTTTTCCTGGATGAGAAACCTTTTGTGATGAGGTGTGCCATGTAGAAGGATTTCCTGACTACTGTGGCATAGTAGTGCCAATGTTCCTCTGTCCTTTCTCTCCAAAATATACTAAAGTTCAGTTTATGAGTGTAAAGCATCAAGTCCACTATAATGTCTTCAGTACTGGCTTTTTGAGATGGTACAAATGTCAGTCCTTTTTCAAAAGGTTGAGCCCACTCCTGATTCACAGTAAGGTCACTGTAGTTGAAAACCTTGAAATCACAGCTCTTCTTACAAGTAATGATTTGATTATTCAGCTCCTGTGGTGTCTTCTCCTGTATGAATCTCTCCTGTTGTTTCTCTGAGTCTGACCTCCCCCCCAGTTGTTGCCTGTTCCGTATTCTTTTCAATCTCCTGGGCAAAGAAAAGTCTAAAGGTGATTCATCATGGGTCTGCCCAGAACATTCTCATGAAGGTACTCATACTCTATTGAGTCAGTGTCAATGCTGTAATTGTGGTTAGCAAAATCACTACTCATGAGAACCATGACCACCAGAGGATTTGTTGTTAATGAAGTACTTAAAAGGAGGTGGGTAGGCTTGCCATGTTTATAATCTATTTCATCTCTATTTAACTTTTTTCTTTCTTAGATTTAACTTGTAATGTAATAGTGTTAACCTTATCAAATACACTTTAATAATCATTGCTTTTTGTGGAAAACAGCAAATCAGAATTCAATTAATTCAAAGAAATTCATGGGGGTGTGTGTTCTTAGATGTATTTAATGATATGCTTAATGAGTTTTTATTTCATTCTGAGGAAGTCCTTGTTACGGATGAAAGGGCTTAATGTTTGTACAAATGCTTCAGTGATGTTTCATTTGGTTAGTTGTTTTTTAGTTTTTATATACTGGTTGTGGTGTCTTTAACCAAGGCAGGGTGTACTATAGCTGTCCCATCCTCTTTACAGGAGAACATTTTCACTTGAATTGGTGCTTAATGTTTGGAATTTTACCTTTTAAAGTGGTTTTGTGGCAAAGTACAAATGCTTTTCATTTGGTTATTTGTTTTTTATTTTCTATTTACTACATACTAGCGAAGTGACTGACCACCTAATGACTAATGATGTAATCATAGTGCTACATACTAAGGAAGTGTCTGACCACCTACTGACTCCACCTACTGACTCATGCTATAATCATAGTACTATGTATCAGAGAAGTGTCTGACCATCTACTGACTAATGCTATAATCATAGTACTCCGTACCAGAGAAGTGTCTGACCACTTACTGACTCATGCTATAATCATAGTGCTACGTACCAGAGAAGTGGATGATCACCTACTGACTAAAGCTTTAATCGCAGTACTACATACTAATGAAGTGAATGACCGCATGCTAATGAAGTGAATGATTGCTTAATGACAAATGATGCAATCATAGTACTATATACTAAGGAAGTGGTTGACTTAGGTACTTGCTTTTAGAATTTATCCATTGCAGATGTCTGCATAATGGACACTTAGTGCTCAGTGTACATTATTATCAAGCATTACTGTCTCAACCTTGACTGTAGGGATCAAACCTAATTTGGAAAGGAAGCAAGTCACATATAATCTTCATCAGCTCTGTGATTATGTATTTGTTTGGATCATTATTTCTGTGAGGTTACTGCTTGGGACTGAATTCTGACAAGTAGCCAGTAGTCATAACTAGCACAATGATAAGGAGCACTTTTTCCTTACAGATGGCTGTCTCTTCCACCAGCCTCTGCTCTTGGAGTTCCTTGTAAGTTAAGTAACTATATAT
The DNA here is from genome assembly GCF_019279795.1 of Protopterus annectens. NCBI lineage: Eukaryota > Metazoa > Chordata > Ceratodontiformes > Protopteridae > Protopterus > Protopterus annectens. The sequence continues at coordinate 373,462,924 of NC_056738.1, read as the reverse complement.
CTGTATCACACTTGGTAAGTAATATAAGTGCCAAACATCCATTGTTATATCTTGATTAAGAGGAAGGTGCTTATTAGTGGTATGGGATAAACGAGTGTGCTCAGGGAATGAACACACACACAATGGCATATAATGCTATAGCATGGACTGGCAAACATGTCAGGGCTTCCTCAAATGTAGAATCTTCCATGCATTTGATAAATTCTGATTGGTGGAGCACATGACTTAAAAAAGAACCCGACAAGGAATGTCATCTTGTTGGTCAAGTGATACCCTAAAGATGTCGTTGATATTTACAGAATAACACAGAATAGCAAGAGAAAGGAAAATAAGAAAGAAAAAAAGAAATAACTTGTACTTCTGCCCTAAATATGAAGTGTCGACAGCTTAATCCATTCTGTCTTTGGTTATAGTATTAATAGCAAAGAATAACTGATATAAAGCAGTTTTAAAAGTTTGCTTTTTCCTCTTTCCTCCAGTTATGGTGCTATAGGAACTCTTTAATACCTACACTGAAGTTGATAAGTTTGTACATCAGAAGATTTTGACTTTAGAGAATAGCATGTGCCTATGCCTGTGGTTTGCAGAAAATTCGTTTTTCTTCACATCAGCACATAATATACCCTAAGGTGCTGCAGTTGTTTGCAGCATCCAGTTAAGCAACAGTCTAGTCACTTTTTATATATATTACTCAGAACAGACTAGGCATGTTATGTAGTTGAAGTAGCATTAATCTGAACTATTATCAAGCCACAACAACTGAAAAGGATCCTCAAAGCCTGAAATGATATTTTATTGCTATGTAGAAGCCTTTGATGTGTATCATTAAAAGTCAGAGAGAGACTGAGAAGCAATTTGAACATAGTGTGGGTTGGAAGTATAAACTAAATCATTCAAATCAGTTTGTTTTAAAGAAGCTAATCTTTGACTTGCATCACTCATAGTCAAACCTGCAGGTAGTGGAGATAAAGAGTAAACATGCAAGGAGGATCAGAGGATGAAAAAGAGAAAACAGAGGTCACAAAGAGAGAAAGGTTGTGTTTGTTGATTTGTGAGGTAGAGGGAGAGAGTGTGTGTGTGTGTGTGTGTGTGTGTGTGTGTGTGTGTGTGTGTGTGTGTGTGTGTGAGGGGGGTTGTATTCTTAAAAAGTCAAAGAAAGAAAATTGAACAACTCCCTGCATCCTGTGTATTTAAACAGGATTTATATGATTACAGTGAAATGGAAGGTAACTGTAAGAATCACAAATGATTGAATTTTTGTTCTCCTCAACATCAGAAAGTTCTTTTTCAGAGAGAAGGAAATAAACTCCCTTTCTACTTGAAAACACTGCACATTCAGCCCTTATTATCTTCAGCCTTGAAAAAGTGTGATCTGGTTAATATTTCTACCACGTAACTCCTGTCTCAAGCACATTGATATTAGCTCTGTACTAAATACTACACAATAAATTAAGGTGTAGAGCCATGATTTTTAAACTGAAACAAATGTTTCACATTAAATGAAAGTGCAGAGACACGATTGTAAAAATCATTACGTATCAGGTGCTCTGTTTTATCCCCATGATCCTTGTTTTAGTGTTTGCAGCTACAGTCCCTGCAAGTACCATGCAAACTAGGACTGCCCAGTTGTTTTTAGCCATACAAAGATCCATCTTCACTAGATTCTAGCAAAATGTACCAGAATTTATGGATCATTTAGTAAACTCTTTGGCTTCCTGAAACAGATAAGATTTGCTAAATGACAGAAACACTGCTGACTGAAAAAGAACACTGCCATTCTTCTTGTCCATTGGATCTACAGTCTGCAGTGCAGGTACGTTTCTTAATAGCCACAAACAGAAAAAATAGAATCAACATGTCTGTAATAGTATACTCTTTGGCAGGGCAAGCCTTAGGCTGATTGTGCCAATTTGGCAAAATAAAGCAGCCCCATACCTAATGAGGCTCCACAGTTGTCATTTCAGTTTGCAGTCCAGAACCATTGACAAAATAAAAGATCTTCACTCTTAAGACCAACAAATTGCTCTTCTATTTGAAACTGTTTCTGCACATGTAACAAGCATCTTGCCACAGTCAAACTACCACACGCTGACCACTTCAGCATTCCATCTGTTACCACAAAGGCATTGCTGACATTTCTTTAACCAGTGTCAGTACTGCACTCCCACACCTGCTGATTGCAAGCCCTGACAGCTTGAGGAGCAATGAAAACAAAACAAAAGGTTTTCACCTTGAAGTCCAAAGGAGAAAAAGCTGTTCTGTTGTGCAACTGTAGCAAGCTGCATGATTGCCTCATTTTTGAGTTTCCAATAATTTTTTTATGGTTTATAGTCAGCAAATAATGCTAAACTTTAGAATTTCATACTTTATATTATATAGACAATACATGTTGATGCAAACCCTGTTATTCTAGTAACTTTTAAGTACATAAGAGTACTATTTAAAATTGTCCTTGATTTTGGATGTTCATTTCCTATTATTTATGCCTCCGTCCAGAATTCTTGAGCAAAGAAGTTGGCAGGTGTGCTACAAATGCAGTGTCAGCATTCAGCATTCATACATGAATGCTTTTACCATATCTGTCAAATATCCAGAATTGTACCTAATATCCAGATTTTTGCCTCACAATTTTAGTCTGTTCCTCGTTACTCTTGGTTTGTTCCTTATAAAACGGGTGGTTTTATGGCAAATCATTTAGGATGGAAAGTGGTGGGGCTGTGTGATGAGAGTGTTGTGGCTTGAGAGGTCCCCAAAAATGTTCCATATTGGGTCCCGACATATGCAGGGAATAAAGTGTAAATATGTAAGTCATGGTAGAAGGGCACTGGCTTGGTCAAATCCAGGAATAAAACAAAATGTCTTATACAACAGTTGGCATTGCACTCTTTTAAAAGAATATCATTATGACATGATAGTATTAGAAGATTTGTTTCATAAACGTGATGTTAATCCCTACCATACAGAATGACTTACTTCACCTCCAACAGAAATATGTAAGAAGCTTACGGTTTCAAAAATGTACTAATTTTATTTAACCCATGAAGGTATTCAAAACTATCAACCTATCCAGAAAAATGTACTTTGGATTAACAGTTTTTTGCCTAATAAATTATTTGTGCATTTGGGTTAATAAGTGAAAAAGATGGCACTGACTGCTGAAGTCTGATGTAAGTTTTTACATGTTGTCTGCTAAATTAAACTCGAACTTTTAAAACAATTAAAAGAGAATGCATCAGTTAGACATCAGTGCATACAGAGCTAATAAGAACACACTGCATAGCATCCACACAAAATGTGTAAGTACAAGTGCATGTATTTGGTTGTAGATTTATCAGGAGATTAAACTGTTGCAGCAGGTTGAAATTAAAATGACTCTATCAGTTTGAGACTTAACTTTTGTACCACAACAACTGATGCCTACAGTAGCATGATATACAACACCACATCATTCCAAATATAAAGTCATGCTTATGTAATAAAATCCTTCAGAAAATTTTAGTTTTGATCATACTAATATCAGCTGAGCTTATTCTTTTTTGACATCAGTACTTGGATTGCACAGGGATTCATGTTCAGCTTTTAATGAATTTTCCTCCGCTCAGCTCTTAAAGTCTCTGGATACATACCAACACTATTTGTAAATGTGATGTCATCAAGAGATAAGATCACATTTGAGGGCATGTCTTCAATAAAAAGTTCTCGAAGCTTTTTATTAACAAATGTCAAGAAAAGGACAGGAATGGAAGTGAGGAAAAGTGTCATGGTATTGTAGCCATCAAATATTGTGACAAATATTTGATCTCTTCAGACACATTTAAAGGCAGTAAACAAATTCTTAGTGTTCACAGTGAAACAAAAATCCTTCAGTATCTCTCTAACCCTATTCTCCTTAGGATTATAGGTAAGTACAAATCTAACTGTCATTGCAGGGACACTTTAAGCTTAGCCAATATTGCTCAAAGGGGAGAATCAAACCCTGTACTTTCTGTGCGTGAGATAAGCATCTTAACCATTATGCCACCCCCAATCTCCTGGATAAATTCATTGATTTTATAGCAGGTTAAGATAGTTACAGATTGTGTTGTGGAGAGGGTCATTAAACTGAGAGGAGAGTGAAGTATCCTTTTCTACCCAAGACTGCTGCATTCACATTGAAGAGTATTTTTTTTTTGAAAAGTTGCAATGATCTTGGAATATCAGTGCTAATTATACAAAACACTCAAGACAGGTACCTCTGCAGTAAACATAATTTCTGTTTTTTTTTTTTCATTTTTGAACGATTCATTTTGTTTGACAGGTGTGTGTTACAGTTTGCTGTGCTTAATAGTAAATGCTGTAAATGTCCAGTATAAACAATGTATAATTTATACTCTAAATGAATTGCATTAAACCATGTATTACTAAGATTTGTGTAGACTGTGTAAAAATGAACTTTTGTGACTTTAATGTTTTCTCTCTTTTGTCACAGGGGTGCCTTCTTTCTGTGGTGCATATTAACTGGGAAACTGTTCCTTTAACAAAATTAGTGTGAAAACTGTAGCTGTTCTAGTAGTGCCGAATGTCTTCTCAGTTAATTATTGTTTTGGTCTATTCACTACTTCTGTATTTTGAAATGTACTTATCAAAGTCTTGTAGTTGGCTTCGAGGTTTAACGAGCTGTTTCTTGTGGTCCAGTGGAGCAAGGTTTGATTCCTTCAGCCTCCATTGCTTAACATTATGTTTTTGAGCAGGTCACTTAACCAAATAACACTCGTGCTGAATATGAAAAAGGTCCATGGAGATCATTGCTCTACCCAGACAAAATATAAATACTAGACTCCTCAGAGTTTCAGAAGCAAATCATAGCATTAAAAATGCATCTCTCGTTTGCAAGTCTCATTCTTTTTACAATGAAAAAAAAAAACTTTCAAATATCTGTAAGAATAACCGTACTAATATATCCAATCCTACTTGGTGAACTGGCACTTCAGGGTAACCTAGATGAAAACTGTACATCTTGGAAACAAAGATTTAAAACATTTAGTAGTGCTTCTCAGTTATTAAAGGAAAAGGATGAGTGCAGGTCACTACATTTTATTTTATTTTACTTAATTATTTACTTTTTTGTTTATATACATCAGGGGGCTGCCAAGGATGACAAACATGATTTATTTCTGTTTTATCTTTAATTAAACATAAGTTTGTAAAACTGCAAAAAAAATCTACTCTATGCAAGACATATATTTTTATAACAAATTAGAGGCTGTACAAAACTAATAATGCTTACATGAGTGAACTTAGCCATAAAAAACTAAGGGTTGTGTCTGGGAATGTACAAGATTCACTGAAAAGATGTGGAACTGCATGTGTCAGACAGAAAGTGTGAGAAACAAACATGGTCTGAGTGGCAAACTCCTTTGGTCCTATGGCTTGCTGATGTGCTCTCTGTTTATTATGTAGAAGCTTGAGCATTTAAAACAAGTTCTGGGGGCTTTCACCTTCTGTATGGTGAGGCTGCCCTTGGGATTCATGATTGTCTGCTTGCCTCCGACCAGTGCTGTAGGAGATAAGTGTCAGATAAAGTTTTTAATACATAATAATAATAATAATAATAATAATAATAATAGTAATAGTAATAAATTATTTATTATTATTATTTATTAATGTTGATATACATATTCAGAGACAAATGGAGATTTCTCTTACATTCTGGTAGTTTTGCTGGCAATAAAGTGAATTTCCGGTAGTCTAAGGTGTTACCTCCAGGTTTTGACATCCATTACAGCCATCTGGGAGTTGTGAGACAGGAGTTTGGAAGGTCTGTCTATTACGTTTATTGTTGTCTGCTTTTTATGACCAGTTATTTCTCCACCTATTAATTTACTTATGGAGAGAGAGAGGGAAAGAAGAATGAATATGAATTATGATTCTTTTTCAGATAAGTACTTCTTTTGCTGCTGTCAGGAATTTATGCATATTTTAAGTATGAAGATGGGTTTCATTATCTTCCATTTTAACCACTGACTGGCTCCTTCAACTGGCAGCAATAAATGATTTGTAGCCAAAGGTATGATCACACTAGGAGCTGATTAAACCGTTGACTATATTTTGCTTTGCTTTCTATAATGAGGTAAATCATTTTTCAGCATATTTATGATGTTGTTTTTTAATTACTTAGTGTGCTAATTAAGAAGGTGGATTGGACACTATAAATTAGCCATAGGTATGAGTGTGTGTGCGAGTGTGTGGTGTGAAAGAACTACCGCTGCAGCGCTAGTCAGTCAGCAGTGTAAATCTTGGCTGTAGATAACACCTCAATCCCATGTGCAAAACTTAGGGATAGGGATTGTAAATGAAGGGACTGACACATCTTAAATGCCTCTCACTGTGGTGCAGATTTAGCCCTGCCCCCCCAAATGTCCAGTATCTTGATCTTGATTTTTTTTTAATAAAATATGACAAGATGATGGATTACCATGGTTCTAATCTGTCCAGATTTTTTTAGGAATGCTTAAGTCCTGCCTCATACTTCCTCAGAATTTTTTTTTTTGTTAGCAAATCACTGTAGATAATGTCACTAAGCAAGGACAGACATTTAACTGCAGACTTCAATTCCTTCATACAATGCATGCTATCATGCAACCTGTTATAACAGTTTTCTAAGTTTATAAGAGCAATAATTAAAATCTGTAACTGAATTGACTTTTGTCTCTCTTTTATCTAAATTACACGTGTTAAGAGGTTTTGAGATATGCAGGCTAGACTCAATAAATAATGACATTAATTAAAGTTATTGCCTCCTGTGTCTTCAAAATGCATGTGAATTCACTTTCTTTTACATCAACATCTCAAATTAACAGCATTACTATTTTAGTAGTGTCCCTATTTGCACCGATTATTGATAATAATATGTTCAGGTTATCACATTTCACATTGTTAGGGTCCATAGGTTCATAGGTTCATAGGCTGGTACTAGGCTAACTGCCTTTGGCAGGCCATTTTAAGCCTAGCCACTTATCCCATGTGAGAATCAAACCATGCACCTTCTGTTTGTAAGGCAAACACCTTAAACATTATGCCATCCCCCCACCGCTTCCATCACCTATCACTACAAGGATCAGTAGTTTGAATATTTTTGTTTCCCTTTTTTTTATATGTATGCGCATAGAGGTGACATCAATATTTATCTGAAAAGAGTAACATAACAAAAATCATCATTGTGTCGAAACCCATATGGCCGACACCATATGATCGACATTTGAAATATTGAACATACAAGCAGACAAAAAAAATAAATAAATAACTTTAAAGATGCCCCCACGCCCCCCCCTGTAACTTTAATATACCTACTCCGATATCGCACTACAGTGCAGAAATGGAAATCTTTCTATGCCGCACTGTACAGAGATGCTGGTTCCCGATGATCAACATTTCAAATGTCAATCATATGTCATTGTGAAATGTTGACCATGTGAAGGGGACCCATATATATATATATATATATACATATATATATATATATATATATATATATATATATATATATATATATATATATAATGCACAGCAAGGCAGATATTTATGAAGGAGATCCTTTGAGGTGCTACATGATACACAATTTTAGTTTAGAATAATCATTGATGGGTTTCGTGTAGTGGCAGAGTGTTGATTTTGAATGTCGATGGCCTGGGTTTGATACCTGGATGGGGTATTTTCTTCTTTCTTCTTCCATCTTTCATCTTCTTTCTTTCTTTTTCTTCTTCTTCTTCTCCCTGTCTTGTCTTCCTGCAGTTCTTGTTTGGTTTGGAGAGGGTTTACGCACACCTTCCTACTACTAAGTTTAGGCATGCCCTATGGGTGCCTTCTTAAGTCATTATAGCTGGCCTTGGTGGATAGGAGTTGGAGTATAATTCTTGATAACTGTTTCATTTATGGGAGGGCAGGTTTAGTATATAATTTACCCTCTCAACTTCTCAAGCCAATAACGTTATTTTTATTGTGTCATGGATTCTTGACTATGCCTGTAATTGCTCTTTAACTCAAAGTTAATTGTCTCTATCTCATTCGCCAGAATGGATTACGGACATTTCTTCATGGAGCTACGGCACTCTCCAGGTTCCTCTGCTGTCTTCCAACTGACCTGTGTTAACAGGAAGGTATTTTTTCCTGGTTTTATAACATAGTGTTATATTCTAAAATAAATAAACAAATGTGTGCAAGTCAATGTGAGGTTAGAGAACTGAGACAGCTTGTGGTACATAGCTTTTGCATTATATCAACATTGTCTGCTAAGAGCACATCCCAGGCACTAGCAATATATTGACTCATTTATGTTCCCTGCAAGAAAAATTGGGCAGTTTTCTACAAGAAGCAGCAGTTCTGCCTTAATATGCTTATTGAGTTGTGGTCCTGGGCAAGGGATATCTGATTTTCATGTGGATTTCCTGACTTCTCAACTTCAGAAGTGGTTATTTTGCAGCTATTAGGGCTTTGGCTGTTTTTGGGCTACCCCCTCTAAATGAGATAAATTAAGGCCACTCCTCCTTTATATAGTCACAAGTTCACAATTCAATCAAGCAGGCAGAAGACACCAAGTAACTGTGGTCAAAGCTGTCATTGCCTTACTCTAAGATTTCAGTTTTTCTTTGCATTGCAGAAGCTTTCTCACCAATTTTTCCAAAGGATCTGAGCTTCCCAGAGATCTGGTATATTTTTTGTATGGCCTTGCCCTCATAGGGGGCTACCATTTATGTTATCCGGCCAATCCTTTCAGGATGCGGCATGCATCAGACTTGACCTTTGAAGACAAATCAGTAGATCTAATTAAGTGGACTGGTTGGAATTTAACCTCATTTTGGGCACCTTACCTAGTGAATTATTTTTATTATAATGTCTCATTATAAACAAACAAACAAAAAAAAAAAAAAAAAGAAGAAAGAGAAAAAGAACAAATGGAACAGCAAAAGTCAAAGAGGTATATAATATTATATTCTGTAATATATGTTGCAAACAGTGGTTTTGGCTTTGGTTATTTCACAGCCCGGAAAGTGGGGTATACAGACTGCTTGCTGCAACCTGCTTGGCAGTCATTGAATGGCCTTCCCACCTTTTTGTTTCCCTCATCACTTTCTTGGGTCTCTCCAACTTCACAACATGGAAGTGCAAGAAGGGACAAGCTGGACTGCCTATGCAGTATGGTATGGGACCTGGTCATGAGGGTCTTGGTACAAACAGTAATTTAAGCTGTATAGGAGTTGCTTAGTTTACTGGTTTATAAGGATGTTTCAGTATTGGTGAATTGATGTAGTATAGAAAGAAACTGGCCACAAAGCATATAATGGTGCCTTATATTTTGTAGAGAAAGAAGCTAGTTATGTAGGCAAAGGAAGTTCATTTTTGTCATTTATTATACAGACATAAGCGCTTTTGTCCACTTGTTATACAACGAACTTCATCAGATAACCAAAAAGTACAATTCACTAATTTAAATCATCTACAAAATAATTATGTGACAAATCAGATACTGACCTCATCAGTCCTAAGCCCTACTGCCTTTAAAGTTATAAACCACACCCCTTTACTTAATAAAAACATATTAATGTATAATATCAAATCATATGACAAATCAAATACTGACCTCATCAGTCCTACGCCCTCCTGCCTTTACTTAATAAAAACGTATAAATATGAGTTAACAAATCATTAAATGCAGTTATAAAAAAGCTTACAAAAACATTAATTGAATGTAGTAATGTAACCAAAAACAAAGACTAGAATAAATATATATTAAGCAGTCCCTACTTTTGCTAATAAAAACATATATTTATACATGTATATATATATATATATATATATATATATATATATATATATATATATATATATATATATATATATATATATATATATATATATATATTAGAAAATACAACTAAATTTACAGTTCATGTGGTACAAAAATCCATGCATCCATTTAATAAATAAGAAAAATTACTAAAATGAAAATACTAAATAAAAAGGTACAACATTTTACAGAAATTAAACTGAAAAAGGCATAAATAAATGGAATGATAAAACACCACACACATGCAGGCTTGATAACATTCAAGGATGTCCTTCCCTTTTTTTAGTAAAAATCATTCAAAAATCTTCTAAAAAATACACAAATTAACTTAAATTAACCAATCTCTGCATCATAGTTCGAAACAATATTCCATTAGTTTGTCCTTATTATATATTAGTTTATATTAGTCATCTAGCTAGGGCTTTAATTTTTGATAAGCAGTTAATCAAGCAATATTCATTTAAGCCTGGCCAAGCATATGCATGCAGCAAAATCTGCCATATTAATTTTTTTTCTTCAAAAGTAATGCTCATGGCTCCCCTTTGGTATCATTTTTAAAATTGTCTATTACCATATATTTAAAATGGTGTCTCTGCTAATTATATATATATATATATATATATATATATATATATATATATATATATATATATATATAAAATGTTTAGCTAATGTGTTATTTGTCTTGTCTTTCCTAATATTATATTCATGTTCATAGATACTCTCCTTAAATTTAGTTGCAGTTTTGCCCACGTAATAACATGTGTATTCCTAACAAAATGCTAAATACACCACTCCTCTGTTGTCAAACTTGTAGTTACCCTGTATTTTATAATAGGAGTCTCTTAATATTAAAAGTGTTACCTGTAGTAATAAGTTTACAATAGGGGCAAAACCCACATTTCCTCACTGACTGAGGCTTCATTGTTCTTTTAGATTTAGGTTTTCCAAAATATTTTTGAAATTAGAACTCCTCCGAAATACTATAATTGGCTTTTTTCCTGTTCTGTCTCTAACAAATGAATCCTCATCCATAAATACCCAATTTTTATGAAGTATCCTTCTTAACATACTATGATTGTCATTAAATGTAGTGATAACATTTGTAAAAAAAAGTTAGTGTTAACAGACTATCTTATTCCATTATTATTTTCCAGCTGGTTTTCAGTAGAAGGAATTTCACCACTCAAAATGGGTTTAAAATAACCAAGTAGCCTTTTGTTCTGCACTTCATTAACTAGCTCCTGAAGTAAGTGATTCGTGTGGCCTCTGCCCTCTTCTAATAAGCTTCTCTACTAAATTGTTACACTCTTCCAGATAATGGTGTTCCAGGGAATCCTTCTTTGCAACTTAAATGAGCTGGCCCTTAACTACAGATGTTTTCTGATGGTAATGGTGAAAAAAAACACCAAAATGAATGTGCAAAAGAAAGGGTGATTTGTTTAAAAATGTGACTGGGATTCAGAAAGGGCTTCTGCCAATGGTAAGCCTCACAGGCAGAAAACCACTGGTGGAAGCCCTTTCCAGTTCAGAAACATGACCACTGCAATGATTCTACATGGTCAGCAGAATCACAAATGTCAGCTGTCTCCCTGGCCATGCTAAGTACTAATAAGGACCTGGGAGAGCTGTCTGTGATAATTAGCCATGTGCTCACCCCTGGAAATGCCTCTTCTTAGGGTAATTATTGACATACATACAAATATTTCAAGCACAGACATTAATGCTCTTCTAGCCTGCCACTGGTTCAGTCAATCACTCAGCTGAGTAAATTAGCATGGTCAGCAGTTTTAATGAACATGGCTGAAACGTTGTTTTCCCCCATTGCATTCAATGAGAGACCATGTAAAAGATAAGAGAAGGCAAAACTCTGCTGACAGGTAATAGTGGGTTGTGTGAATGTTGGTATGTGTATGGCAGCATGTGTGCATGTCTGTAGGGGAATGAGTGGCCTCAGGTGAGTGAGTGTGTGTGTGTGTGTGTGTGTGTGTGTGTGTGTGTGTGTGTGTGTGTGTGTGTGTGCGTGTGTGTGTGTGTGTGTGCGTGTGTGTGTGTGTGTGTGCGCGCATTTGGGTAAATGGGTGAGCATGTCCATGAGTGCAACTGGGTGACAGTGTCTGTACCCCATATATTTTGAGTGTTTGTGTGTGCACGGGACTGTCTGTGAATATGTGTGTGTGTGTGTGTGTGTGTGTGTGTGTGTGTGTGTGTGTGTGTGTGTGTGTGTGTGTGTATGTCTGCGCATGTGCTTGAATGTCTGGATCTGTGTGTGCAGAGCAGCCATACCTCTAAACTCCCCTACAACTAATGAGCAAAGTCTGTAATATGGAAAGCTAGGGCACTAGACACCAAGGACACTTCTTTAATATTACTTTAAGTCACTTTAAAAGCTAACAGAACAACATTTTGCATCACAAAGCATTTTCTGAACAATAAGAAGCATAAAATTCTAATGTCTGCCATTATTGACTGAATGTAATCATGTGTGACTTAACTAGCGACATTCAATAAAACCAGAGAAGATTGAGAGGTATGGGAGTGTGTCTATATGTGTGTGCATGTGTAGCTCACATGCATGCATGTACGTGTGTGTGTATGTGCATGCATTTGAAGTTGTGCATGTTTGTGAGAGGGTGAATGGGAGGGTGCCTGTGCCAATGTGATGCAAGGGTCTTCAGTGGTGATTAAAGTAAGAAAAAATATTGGCAGTAACACCAAATGATTCAGAGACTTGCAGAGTAGCCAGTAATTAGGTCAGTTAAACAGATGGTTGACAGGTGTATGAGGTATTACAACCCCTAGGGTTGGGAAATATCCCTTTCTCTGGTTTGTTTGTGTCTTTCGGCTTTTCCTGGTTAGGGGTCACCACAGCGGAACTCCAGTCTGCTAATGATTGGTAGTAGATTTTTACGTGCTGGCTTGCTGGGCCTAACGCACAACCTTCAACGAAGGAACGCCCATTCACGCATGTCATCACACAGAAGACGCTCTAACAGAGAATCGAATGGGCAACGTCTAACTGTGAGGCGACAACGCTACCGCAACACCATAGTAGTGGTATATATTTCTGCATATAGTATATTACATATTAATATGTATAGTTATCAGGGGATGTGGAGGGTGTACTATGTTTTAAATTTTTTTTGCTTTATTTGCATGCACCAAGGATGTTTGTCAGAGAGAGCAGGTGATGTGCCAGTGTTTGCGTTGTTGACGATAGTGAAGTCAGCATTTGGGTATATATATATATATATATATATATATATATATATATATATATATATATATATATATATATATATATATATATATATATATATGTATATATATATATATATGTAATTTAGTTAGTTAATTGAAACTAAAATTTTTGCTGGTGAGTTTGTCTATGATGCCCGAAAGGGGGTATTTGTGTCAAGGAAGGAACCAGGGTTGCTGTGGAAGTTGCCAGAACCTACACCAGTGGGTGAGCCAATGCTGTGTCCCACAGGGCTCAGTCCTGGGACCCCCTTTGTTCGTCGTTATTTTCCCCTCGAGTTCGCAATTTAGAGGATTGTGACAAACAAAGTTCGATTGGATTGTGGCTGACAAAGTAATCATAGCCAACTGAAACACAAACATCAATCAGAGAGGCCCAAGAAAGGACATCCATCTGCCAGAGCCATCAAAAGCTTGAGAATGCTAAAAAAATGGAAGTCATACCCTTTGGGGAAAACAAGGTAATTACAGAAATTACTACATAAACGTAGTCCATTAATGGTAATCTGGGGACAGGTTGACAGCAACCTCTCATTTGACACTCCACATTGCCAGCGCGGTTAGGAAGCCCTTCTATATTGCCCACCTTATCTATAAGGGTTTCATATCTAGATCAAGAGAGGTTTCATCAAGCCCCTGTACTCTTCTCTTTGCAGGGCCATGATTTGGAGTACAATGCCCTGCTTGGGATGTATCTCACCCGACATCTGTAGTAGCAGGAAAGACCCCAAAAGTTCCTCAAAAAAAATAAAGAGGTCTTAAACAATAAACATAGTTCACCGACTGAAAACTCTCCAGCTATTCTCAGTCGATACCGCCTACTCCCAGGTGATCCTGATCTGAGCGATAAGAGGCCATCCAATCCTGAATTAATTGACATGCTCCACCTCAGAAAAATCAAAAAATCAATCCCCCGAGAACAAGTGGCTTAAAACCTCAAACAACAGAAATAGAATGTGCTGGAGGGAGGATTCATCATAACAGAGGCTCCTACCCTACACTCTGGAATCCTCATCCCCAGAATCCCAGTAGGCAGAGCCCTCTCCTCACTAAAAAAAGAAGAGAAATCTCGACAATGGGATGGAGATCGTAGGGTTACCCGGGGGCCTAGCCTGTCACTGACTGAGACAAGGCATATAAACTAAAACCCTAAAAGATTCTGTAGTATTCTCATCCCTAAGGGGTGGTGTAATACATACGCTCCTGCTAGGCTTTAAAATGCCTAGGGCAGATAGCCTAGTACGAACCTATGAACCTATTAAATGGCAAAACATCGGAGAAAATCATTGAACACTGCTTCAAAATACAAAAAAAAGAAAGAAAGAAAGAAAGAAAGAAAGAAAGAAAGAAAAAGAAAGAAAGCATCTTTTTTGCAGGGTGGCAAGTCCCACCCCCACAATCGTGCACTTATGTATACCAACTATGAGATCACACAACAGCGTTGAAAAAGAGAACTTCCTGTTCCCCACGGAATGTCAGTCTCAAAGCATGTTCCACCGAAAGCATGTCAAGTCAACAAATGCCTTTCGATAAAACTTCATTTAAAAAAATAAATTATACCCTGTATAATTGTATATGTATCTATATATGTGTGTGTCTCTCTCTCTGTATATATACACACACACACACACACACACACACACACACACACACACACACACATATGTGAAATGTGTTGGTAGAATACAATCATAATCCATTTTCAAAAAGCACTGATTTAGGCTCCACTAAGGCTACAAAGAATGCTACTGAGCCTGCAGAAATGTGTTACTATGGTGATCTATAAGCCTGGAAAGCACATGTATATTGCTGATGCTCTCAGCCTTGCATACTTCAAATGGACAAGTAAAGGATGGGACAGTGGTGCAGCAGTAGCATTGCCGCTTCAGAGCAAGAGGTTCTCTCGTTCAATTCTCAGCTGCAGTGCCTTCTCTGCAGAGTCTGCATGTCCTCCCAGCATTCCTCTGGGTGCTCCAGTTTCCTCACACATTACAAAGACATGTGCCTGGAGCTATTCTCCCTGGGCCTCTGCTAAATATTGGCGTTGTTCCAAGTCGGACTTTCCCGGTTAACAAATGTTAAATAAAATAAATAAAGTAAAGTCTTGTTAAATGATATTGATATGATGATGGTAGTCTTGTAGTTGTAATGTGACAAGAAACAGAGAAAAAGCAAAACACAGACTGATACTGATACCAAGATGCAACAGTTAACAAGACCAGTCCTTGAAAAATAGCCTGAAAAAAAAGAAAAAAAAAAGAAAATGCTGTTTAACTTTACAGCCATATTTTATCTTCCATGATAAACTGAGTTACATTGCTAGATTGGTACTTAATGGAACAGGGTATTAGTAAAGTCACTTCTGAAAAAACAGATGCTGGACAGAGCACATGAACTACATTTGGGTATTATAAAATGCAAAGGGTAAGCAACAGACATCATGCTGTGGCCTGGTATATGTACACAAGTTGAAGAAATTATCAGGTTGTGTCCCATATATTTGCTGCAAGTGATGAAAGCTTGAACAGAAATGGTTTCACGGGAACTAAATTAATATTCATGGGTAAAAGCTGAGGTGGATGTATTTCAAAATCATAATGTATGGTACTCACTATACATTGCCTACCACTTAAAAAACCCTGGGTATCCAAACTGGGTGAGATAACAACCAAGACTGTAATTAATGGTATGAAAGGAATACCCAGAGATTATTATTTCTGACAATGACCCACAGTTAAAAAACTCAGAATTCCAGAGATTCAAACCAAAAATGTCTGCAAGCCAAAGGTCAAGCTGAGAGGACCAGGGATGTCTGCCGAGTTCAGTCTCTAGTGAGTGTGAGTTTGTGTGTGTGTGTGTGTGTGTGTGTGTGTGTGTGTGTGTGTGTGTGTGTGTGTGTGTACACATATATTTATCTATTTTATATATATATATATATATATATATAGAGAGAGAGAGAGAGAGAGAGATACACACACACACACACACACACACACACACACACACACACAAACATATATGCACACATTATTAATTTAAAAGCTATCCCTTTAAGAAACTCACTCTTGCTGAAAGTGGCCTTTTTGAAACCAGTAGCTTTTCTCATGCCTCTGGGGAAGTAACTCTAAAGTACATGCTTCATTGGTTGCTGTTTGCCTTAGTCTAGTTGTTATTTTTATGGTTTGAAATATATTTAGCATGTAGTAGACACCAAACTGTACCTGATGTACTGATTCATTTTCACCAGAAGTACTGTCCTTTCAAGATGCCATGCACAGCTTGCAGCTTTCTCTTCAGGTCTTCACTCTAAGGAAGTTCTACCAAATATGATCCTTCCTGGTTATCAATATTTAATAAACAAAATAAACATTGAAATGTTCAGAATGCACATCATTTGTACAGTTAATGCAATGCACCTGCATTTATTATATATGCAGGCTTTCAGAAACAAAATATTGGCTTATGCTGCTTATTTCAGTCTGCTCACTTGCTAATTTTCCTTCATAACTTCATGAGTACAAAAACACAACTGCCTGCACAAACCACAGTAATGTTTATATACCCAATAAATGCACTGCTGTACTGGATGCGCTACTCAGGAATACATTCTGATTAATGTCATTCCGCACAGTTGTTTCACGAAAAGAGTCATCAGTCATCAGAACGTATTTGCTATTATCCATCCTTTGTCCTTTTCTAAGTGTACTACAAATATCTGTTACATTAGTTAACCTCATTTTCTGGCTGGGCTGGTAACTTAGTGACAGGCAAAGAAAGCTCCGTCATCAGTTTGCAAACTGATCTAATCTAAATGGACTCACTGTGGTGAAAGAATGTTCAAACCCTATAAAAAAATTATGAATGAAGGTCTAAAGTGGTTGAATGAATTAAGAAAGCCTGGTAATCCATTTCAAGGAGTGAGATTTGTTTTGTTTATCCAGATTTACAGAAGTTGCGTGACACAGCAGATGACTCAGTAGTGAATCTGAAAACAAACTTTAGTCTGTAGGTAAGAGCTCCAAAGAATGGCAAAAATATAGGAGGCAGAAAACAGAGCCAAGTGAGAGAACCGTAATTGAATTTAACATTTTAATATGAATCAAGAAATACCACTGAAGTGAAAGTAATGTTTAGTAACAAGAGAATGAGCAAAACAAAGACAAATGGGACATGGCAAGTGAACAATGCACGTTACAGAGAAAAATAGATGAAAAATAAGTGTATTTCCTAAGTGAAACTTGAAAGAAGTTAGATCTTCAGCTAAAAACAGAAACAAAAAGACGGACACAGAGAGAAACAATGCAGAAAGCTGCATGGGACATAGCCAAAATTGTTGTTGGATAAGTCCAATTTCATGCTTAACAGACTACAAAACAAATATATAAATAGAAAAGTGCACTACAAAGAAAAATAAAGTGAATGTAATACTAAGGTTCATCATGGGGACAGGAACAGCTATGATAAAACGGAAAGCTGTAAACGCAGGATGGCAGACATTGCTGCAAGTAAATTTCTTTCTGATACCATTTTGGGAGAAATACAATTTTTTTGGCTGAATTTTACTAGAAAACAGAAGATCTGCAGATCAGGTCTGCAGCAGGTATAGCACTGATACAAAACAGGAATGGATTTCACATATAGAATGCAGGGCACCACATAAACAAAACAGTGACTAAGAATAGGTGAGTTGGAAAAAAAGAATAAAGTACCAAATAACACTGGAAGCAATGAAGGAAGCATACTTAAGAGCAATTGTGGAATATAACAATGCAGTTAATAATATAAACACAACATTATAATAGCAAACATACATGCAAGATGAGAAGAATTGGGTTAAGCAAGTCAAGATTACTGATACACATCAATGACAAATCCAGCATTTATTAGTTTATAGACTGAAAACTTCCCATTCAAATCAAATTCATCCTTAAAGCGCAATCATTTATTTTCACTTTTTAGATACAATTTCATTAACTTTTCAAGTAAAGAGATCCAACAATTCAGCAATTTGTACATGAAGTCTATTCTGTGAAGCTGGGTCTAGGTTTAGATAAAATCTTTCTCAAATGGCTAAGGGAACATTTGGACTGCACAGTTTTCTGGCTGTATTCCTACATAATGAATTGGATGAATCATGTGCTGACAATTTGTTATTCAGAACTGGATATTACTTAGTCATTAAGAAGTTTAAAAGTGAGATAATTGAACACATTCATAAGAAAACCAGCTGAAACCACTTCCATCTTTAGATATTTAGACATATGGCTGGACTCATCACTATTAATGGAAACCCATGAGGAGCACCTTCGTGTTAGGCTTAACATATAGGATTATGATTGTCTTTGAAGCAGTAGCCAGTCTTCTGCATCTAAACAATATTTATATATTATCCCATCTACTGAAGTAATTATTTTTACTTGTAACCAATTAAACGAGGATATTAAGGCATTTATTTTTAATTTCACCATTTCCATTCTGCCACACCCATCAGCAAAGTCTGATCTAAGGCAAATTAGGGATATAGTAAAAAAATGTTTTAAGGACTGGGTATCTGTATATAAGATTTGTAAACATTTTTAATTTTGCATTACAGTGATTTGAGTTTGCTGTGATAAGGGGATATGCAAGTACTTTAATACCCATGGCATTTTATTATTATTGTCATTTAATGACTGCATGAGTTTCAAATTATTATAATGATGTACTGGCTTGTGTGTTTCTATCTAATCTATAAATTAAGAGGCATCATAATTTGTTCCAATCAAATATTGTCTTTTCAGTATTATTATAATTAATATTTATGAAATCATTCAGATTTTCTGATAAAATATTTAAAACTTTTACAATCGCAGTTACATTTTTACCACTCTATAATGGATTGGTTTATATATTGATTAATATTGTATTAGTCCTTTTTTCATTAAATCTATGATTTTATATTGCTCAAGATTTGTATTACTTTATGTAGTTTAATAAAAGACTGATTAACATTAGTTAAGGCTTACAGTATATCAACTACAAACAATAACATTTTTCATTGAGAATCACCATTTTCTTTAAAAAACTTCTAATCTAATATAAACTGGCAAAGGTTTTATTGCTAGTATAAATAATAAAGGATAAAGGGGATAGTCTTGTTTTGTTCTGTGTGTAATATTTAGTAAATATGAAACAAAAACTCCTATTTTAACATATGATAAGGAATTGCTGTAGACGTTATGCATTAATTTAAAACAAGAAATTGGGAGTTCAAATATTTCCAATGCAAAAAGAAATAGTTTTTAATTAGAATTAAAATATTTTTCTATAGCTTAGTGATAATCAGTAAATTAAATGTATTGGTTGCTGACTAGTCAGTTAAATATATTATTTTTTACATTATCTTGTTTACCGTTTAGTTATACATCCTATTTAGTTGACATTTATCAGAAATGGAATGACTGACTTTAATGTGTTTGGTAAGAATTGACATAAATATCTTATATTCTGTATTTAGTTGGGAAATTCATCTTTATGATGAGTGTAAGGCTCAGTCTTTTCCTTGTTTTCATACTGGAATTTTTTTTAGTATTTTTAGTTCCCTACTTTAAACTGCTGATAGCCTCTCTTCTTCTCCATTAAGACTTCTGTATGTATGTCAATGTCTTGATGTATCTTTTTGTATAGGTGGGATATTCCTTTCCAGGAAAAGAGTGCTTTGCCTCATTTTCCTATGTGATTTTGCCATCACATTTTCCAACAGGAAAGCGTCATGAGGCTGCAATCATATTTGTTTTGGATATACAATGGAAACAAATCCTAAATGGGTGAACCAAAGGTAATGGTTTGGGCATTAGAACCTGTGATGTGATGCTGGTCCACACACATCCCCCCTGCTAGCATATCAATGTTTCTTTGCAGCCAGAGTATTCACACTTTGGCCTCCCTAAGGACACACTCCAAGTTGCACACAGAATCCCAGTCCATTTCCATGACAGAAAAACTGATATAACCTTCCCAACCCCATCTCAATCCTGGCTCCTTCAGCAACCAAACTGCTGATCAAGCCCTT
Organism: Protopterus annectens; assembly: GCF_019279795.1. NCBI lineage: Eukaryota > Metazoa > Chordata > Ceratodontiformes > Protopteridae > Protopterus > Protopterus annectens. The sequence continues at coordinate 373,442,792 of NC_056738.1, read as the reverse complement.
GTTGCCTAGGTCACAGCAGGGCGCCATCCATCTAAATCATGGACCTAAAGGGCATACTAATGTACACTTCCATGTAGATGTTATAATACTCTGCTGCTATATACCAAAATAGACTTCTTAATTAAGTCTGTGATGTTCTCAGGACATATTTTCTCTCTTCTATGAACTCCGCCATCCCAGGTGCTTTATTGTCTTTTAGCTTTGTGATTTGCTCTGTTACTTCTGTAATCCTAATACATTACATCAGCTGTAATTAGCAAAAATAAACACTACTGGCAACACTGAAATGGCTTTTATAATAAACCTATCTCTGCCACTTCTTCTACAAACACTAAACTTACAGGCTTACATCCCACTAACTTTAAACTCCATTCTTCTTCTTCTACAAACTTTAATAGTTCTACACGTATACCCTCATCAAACTACAACCGCATCAATCACTTTCTCTTTTTTCCCTATAAATGCCTTAAGCTAAGTTGCACAACTCACGTTTTACATCCTAAATTAATATACAAACTGCGATGAGTCTCATACTACCTATATGATACTTCTCAAATAAAACTTTGGGAAGATATATACCCAAGCACTGGACCAATCAGCTGACATCACTCTGCTACTACCCCCTAAACATTAATACCCATCCACAGCCACTAAACATAAACAGACAATCTATCCTACTTTTACTAACATTAATGCAAGAAACATTGCAAACAAACTGCATGATATCCCTGCCTTTCTTGCTCATCAGTCCCTTGATTTACTTATAATCCCAGAAACTTGGCTAAACAACACATCTCTGACAACCAGATACTTCCACAAGGATGTCAAATATATAGGCAAGACAGAAAAAAAAAGCAGGACATATAGTTGTCATCCAGAAAAATACACTAGAACTGTTGTTTCTCACACAGAGCAATCACAAAGTCCAAACTTCAGAACTAAAGATAATGAACCTTAAACCAAATAGGCACAAACATATATGCATCACAGCTCTCTGTATACCCTCAGGAGATAATATTACAACATCAAAAAATATTTTACGTTGGCTAACTAGCAACAATAGATCAGAAACTATAGCAATGGGTGATTTAAACATAGACTGGACACATTGTGGCTCCAATACATCAACCCCTCGCAAAAACATCTATGGCTTCATTCAGATTATTAAGGAACCAACCAGAGTAAACAAACCCACTGGCAGACAATATACTCCTGGCTGAACCCTCACCAATAAACCAAAATATATAACCAGATCACCAGACACTATTAATGACCACCTGCCCGCATTTGATTTCAGAAATGACAATAATGTATACAAAAAGGTAATCATTAAACAACTATGTAATCTCATTAACTTCCACAAAGACAACATCATAAGTAACCTAGAACAATGTAACTGGTGGCATCTAAAAACTATCCCCTCGGCTCTTACTTTAACAACTCAGTATAAGACTTACTTAATCACCACACTCCTTTAAGAAGAAAATGTATAAAATCTAACCCTAGCCCTTGACTAGCCAAACATACAAAATCTCTCATGAAGAAGTCAAGCCTGGGTCACTTGGCACAGACAAAAAAAGAGCTCAACAAATCAAATTTGACAAAAAAGCTTACTACACTAGCCTTCAGCTAAAACACCAAAGCCACCCCAAACATTTCTGGAAATCAACCGATGGAACCCAGGTCATTCTGTTACAACAACATCAACTACCACTAGTAACTTAGATTCTATAGCTAACCAATGTAACACCAACTTCATCCAAACAGTTCTTACCATACTAACCCTGACAGTCAACCCTCTTAATACTACAACAACCTCCTAGCACCAACACAGCTTTCAATCTCCATCCTGCCCCACTTCCCTCATTAAAAAACTAGAAATGCTTAAATCAACAATAACTGCATCTGATAATCTTCCTCTGTTTACATAAAAATCACTGTAGATGTACTGGCCTATCCCACCTCCATCTTCATTAATTATGCCATTAAAGAATGTAAAATCCCCAAAACATAGAAAAAATGTTTTACAATATCAATGTATAAAGGTGGAACATCCACTGACTCTCTATCTCACAATAGCAATTTTGTCTCCACTTTCTAAAATTCTAGAAAAATGTGTTCACTCCCACCTCTCAAACTAATCATTAATAGCCTTTTAAATAGTACTCAGCATGGCTTCCACCCAAAACACAGCACCACTAAGGCCCTTCTTAGTTTTATCAACCTACTAAACGAAGAAAGAAACAAAGTAAATATAGTCTCTTCCATCTTCCTTGATGTCTCAATGGTTTCTGACACTGTTTCCTATCTGTTTCCTATCAAAAATTATTAACAGAACATTTCTGCTCTCAGCTTTCCCATTCTGCCATATCCTGGTTTCACAGTTATCTATTTAACTCCCAACAAGATGCAAAATGGAAGCATAACTTCTCTTCATTCATTCCAGTTTCTATGAGAGTACCTCACAGATCTATCTTACCATCTCTATTAGTCATTATTTTTACCAACAAACTCTGCACAACTACTAAGCAAGCAGGCAAAACTAGTTTAGTATTCAGATGGCTCCATACTAGTCTGTGTAGCCTCAACATTAGACACCTTCATCAAACAAACATAAAAATCCTCTTCATCCATAGAAAGTTGGTTATAAAACTATAACCTTCTCCTAAACTGATACAAAACAAAGTTAATTTTATTTAGCCCAAATCATCTCACTGCTCTGAAAAACTCTTTTAACATTACCTCAAAAAATAATACACTGTTTGAATTAGTAACTCACACCAAGTTAGCAGGAGTAATAACAGACAGCAGCCTTAAATATCGCCATCATTTTGCCCAAACCATTAAAAAAATCAGAAGCTTGGATTCCTATATAGATCAGCTCCATATATCAGTAAGAAGGCCAAGAAAGCTATAGCAACTGCAAACTTCCTCCCACCACTGCTATATGTCCTCCTTACTCAGTAAAATCAACTCAAAAAACAAAACTTGAAGGTTACAATACAAAATATCCAGGTTTGCATTTAACCTTCCCTCTTATTCTCACCACTGCTCAGTACTCAAACAGCTAAAATGGGTGGAGCTACCTCATCACCTTTATTTATATCAACTGTCCACTGCCCATTCTTTAATACACATGCCAGACAACTGCCCAGCCCTCCACCCTTACTACAATAATACAAACCAAAGACTTATACTCAAGGTAAAAAAACCCTCATCTGTTTCTCAAAATCCTCAAACTATCAGGTGACTCCATATATTCCAACTACATCACAAAACTATGGAACCTTATTCCTCTGTAAATCAAAATGTTGGACAACTCGACCTTCTTTGGGATTTGGGATCACTTTAAACACCTCAGTGCTGTGTTGCTGCTGCACTCTTGACTAAAGTCAGACACTCCCTAACAGCCAAATAGCCCTCCCCTCTTAACTGCTCTTCCACCATCTCATCTAACCTAACTGTCCAGCTTTACTGCTGTAATCATGCTGAATCAAACTCCTCCTATGCTCTTCTTCTAGCTTATGTATCCAAGTATTTACCACTATCTTAAATTGTCACTTTATGGATTGTATACAACTGATGTCTAAAATCCTTGAAACTTATTTTACAGAATTAGCAAGTATGCAGGGTTTTTTTATTTGTTTGTTGTTTTTCCTTTTTGCACTTTGTATCCTGTTTTGTATTTGTGTACCTTGTATCTTAACTTATATTTCATACTTTGTATACTATCATTAGGAACTTTTCTTCACAATCCTCTGCTGAAAAGAAGTATGCTTTGTCATCCTATTCTGACAATCCCAGGAAACAATCGCTAAACAGATAAATAGATATGTAATATTATAATCTGTTATTTTTACCATTTATAGTTAAGGAGTCTAAAATTGTGACCTGTGAGCTTATATTATCTGTTTATTATTTTGTAATAATCTTTTCAATATTACCAGTCACTTATTATTAGTTTCTGGAATCTAAATATTTTAATGTGATTCATCTTATTTAGAATTTTGGATCTGCATACTAATATATGTAAATACTTGGGAGATAAAGAATAAAGTATAATTGGAGTTTTTACGTGATTGCAAATTTGTGATTTAATATTTCTTGCTATTTTTGTTTAGAGCTTTAAATATATCTAAAAATGGTTTCTCTTGTTTTTTTATTTTTAGTTTAGCCACATTTAAGTAATTTTGTATGTATTTCATTTCTTTGTCACATTTACTTATTCATTTTTACACCAAGATGACATTTTCCTATATAGAAACAATGTAAGTGAATCCCATAGTAAAGCATAATTTACCTCACTATTATCACAAAATTAAACATCAGTATCCACTTCTTTATTTAATTAACTTTTAATTAATCAGACTACATGATGCATAAGACTGTTATGCTAATTATTGGCAACCATTTGTAATCTATAAGCAAATGAAAAAAGTTTTAAGATCAGATAATGGTCATGAATCAGCTTTACTGAGTCAATTTATTTCATTTTTTCTTCTTTTTCACATTTTCCCTGTCCACAGGATTAACTTAGTGGCTCTTCTTCCTGCATGCAACTGATATACTTATTCATCCATCAGGGCAAGAGCCCTGCATCCCATTCATTTCCTGGTAGAAATGAGGGTTGGGTGTTAGGGAGTGGACTAGTCCTCACACCCTGTGGACTTTTACAACCTTACTCCTGTGACACCTTTGCAAGATCCACTTTAGCTGCCTCAGGAGTGTATACAAACTTCTATGCAAGTGCAAACTCCTGCTCAAACAGAACTCCACTTAAATAACAGGGTTTGTTTGGATCTTAATGCTGAGGAATTTGCCAAAGCAGTGAGCTAATATGCCACCCTCCAACCAAGATGGGTTAGTCAAAGTTCGTTGGCCTTATCTTAATGTCTTCCACTTCCCATATTGGGTGCTGACAGGGTTTCATCCCAAAATCAGTTTTAGTAACTAAATTATATGAAACACAGAGTCTTTCAAAAAAAGAATGGCTAGATGAATTGATCTGAAATGCTAAATTAATTCTACTTCTCTATCTCTCTAAATTGATTATAACTATAATAAAGTAGGATATTTCTAAAAATTTGAAATAAAGGACTATAGGAGGGTAAAATAAGCCATTTACTACATAATACTTATTATATTTGTCCTACATGGTACATTTTTCCTATAATAGCCTATACTATTATGACCACAAAATAATATTCAGAGTCTACTTAAAAACACTTCTCTATGTCTTACATTCTGTATCACTTGGGAATGTTCTTAGTTTTCCATAGCCGTTACAAAATCAGATGACAACAAAGGATGTATTTTCTAATGATATTACTATATAAATCATTGACATCAAATATAGAAATGCAGAATACTCGGCAGCTTTACAAATATGCAAACACTAATAGGATTCGTATAGTTAAGATGAAGGGAATTAGTAATGTAAAAATGGGGAATGAAAGGACTATATTTTTTAAACTTGTAAATTATTTGTATTTGGACTTTCGTGATATCCATTCTTTATTTTCAATACAGACTGTACCTTTCCTGCTAGCCTCCATTTTTCTTCCCCTTTATCATTCAACTAATCTGATCCATAGAAAATTCAATTACATTTTTTTATCAATTTACAAAATCTTTCTAAGATATTTCTAAGATATATGCTATATTTTGATCAATATTTTGAATGTAACTATTATATATTATGATAAAAAATGCTATATATATCAATTATCTTTAATCATCCTTATACACACACACACACACACACACACACACACACACACATATATATATATATATATATATATATATATATATGTGTATATGGGTATACTGCATTTAATCTTAAATACCCAACACTGACTGCAATAATATCTACCGAAAAGGTCAAAAACAATGTTATTGTTTTTGCAGGGGGGGGCAAGACCCCTTTGTCCCTCACATCCTTTGCTAGTTATATTTATTAACTCTGAGATCACACCAACATGGGGTAAGGATACATTTTCCAAGCTCTGGATTTGTGCAATCATGCACACCTGTTGAGCAGCTGCCTACTTGACCATATACTGTCAACTAGACAGCTGTCAACCTAACACACACTTGACCTGTTCAGTAGCACACACACACACACATATATATATATATATATATATATATATATATATATATATATATATTTAAATATATTTCTATATACATATGTATGTGTGTGTTTATATATATATATATATATATATATATATATATATATATATATATATATATATATGTGTGTGTGTGTGTGTATATCTGCATAGATATTTATAGGTGTGTGTGTGTGTGTGTGTGTGTGTGTGTGTGTGTGTGTGTGTGTGTGTGTGTGTGTGTGTGTGTGTGCAATACTTACTAGCATCAGTGCACCACAACGTCAACAAGCAAACATTGACAAAATATAATTGACACAGAAATGGTGATGGCATGCTTTACACACTCCAGGATTCATACAAACGAAAAAAACAAGTTTACCACTGGTTTATACGTATAGTGTTATATATTGCATTTTCTCATGTCCTGCACTTTATATAATAGTCAATTCACTGAATTATTATTATTAAGTTTGGACTATTCGTTTCCTCAAATCCATTTTCTTTTTATGTAATTATGTAAAAAACTGATGTTAGCAGCAAAATATCACACATTATAAGTATTAGATTTGCTCATGGGTTCATAGGTACTTTCTTGGCTATTGCTCTGTGAGGATCTTAAGAAAACTAGCCTGATATTCCTACTGTAGCGTTTATCCATTATATTTGTATACAATAACCCAGACGTGGGCAAAACAAGAATATGTTGGGACATTTGCATGTTGCCTTTATCCATGAGGGTGCTAAACTAAGGATGAATTTGTGGTTACCCATCCATTTGTCCAAATTATATTTGAACAGAGTATGAGAAGTACTTTGCTTTATGTGGAATTTAACACAGTTCCATAGAAGCAGATTTCCCTGCAATACTTCTTTAGCCCTCTAACATGCTCTGTTTATGTTGCAGAGATCCCTTCAGCTAGTGTTTATGCTGCTTGAGAATGTGTAAAAATTCCTAAAGAATTGGGTCTCTTGACACTCTATTCTTGTGGCAGAGTTTGCCCCTCTGCAGCCTGTATGGTACTCAGAAGAGGGACAAGGCTTTGAGATGAGTTTCTCAGAGAGGAACCATTGTGATCCTTTCAGTTGTGATGAGGTTTTGGACAAGTACATACCAAAATGGGCCTTATACTCAGTGACTGGCCTAATGAACACAGTAACATGTTTACATTCATGGACTGCAATGAAAAAGGACTTCCTTCCAATAGTGGATATGTAGCGACCAAAGGACAGCTTATATCATCATAAGTTCTCAGATTCCTGACTAAAGGATCAATTTTCAGGGATGTGTTGTCAATGTGATAGTTACAAGGGAAGTCAAGCTTGCCAAAGGATATAATTATACATTTTTTTGGTGTTCACTTTTAGTCTATGGCATTGACAGCAGCTATTCATTTTGAACAGGCTATCTTGCAGGATCATGATTTCTTCTGGGGAGTTTATGATGACACCAAGTTTGCAGTCATCTGCAAGCTTGATTAGTCACAAACCCTAGTAAATTACAAAGAGGAGTGTCTCATGGACTGAGCCCTGGGGTACACCATTAGTGACAGCTCTTTTGAAGGAGAAAGAGAAGTCCACCTTTATTTTCTGGGTTCTATTTGATTATAAACAATAACTGTGTCATTGCATAAACATGGGGGTAAGGACAGATTTTTCAACCCATTGATTACTGAAATCTTGTACACCTGTTGAGCAGCTACTTAGTTGACCGTATGCAGTTGACTTGACAGCTATCAACCTAACACACACAAACTATTCACTAGCATCCATGTATACATACACATATATATATATATATATATATATATATATATGTACACACACACACGTGTGTGTGTGTGTGTGTGTGTGTGTGTGTGTGGGTGTGTGTTTGTTCTTAGGCATAAAAATTTCTAGGCACAAGTATCAACAAAGGCAAAAAGATCAGTTAAACATTGTTTTGTATCTCATAGAACTGTTGTTATATTACTCAAAACTAGTACTCTTTTAAGGCAGAGATTTTCCTGGTCACTGTAGACATCTGTTCTCTTTTCACTGTCATCCCTAATGACACTGGGAGAGATTTTGTGAAGAATTTTTTATGCCTAAGATCAATACTGACTACTAGGGAAATAGATTTGTTATGTTTGTTCATGGAGTTAATACTGGAACACAATGCTTTCATTTTTAATGGTGGTCATTGGCAGTGTACTGGCAGAGCTATGGGCACATGTGCCATAGTCTTAGCCTATTGGGAGCATGAATATGTTCTAGCCAACAATGATTTTACTTCTCATGTTTGTTTTTATAAGTGTTTTGTGGACGACGTGCTTTGTTATGGAGGGGAACCATACAACAATTGGATGATTTTAGGAGTTATATACACACCACTACATCTTTTTTAAAGTTCACTTGTAAGAGTTTATATGAACCTTTAGATTTTTTTGGATATTACCATCATGAAAGATGTTAGCGGGACTTAGCATGGATCTCTACAAAAAGCAATGTCATGGAAATAGTATTTTGCAGAGAAATAGCATGCATCCTCAGTATATATATATATATATATATATATATATATATATATATATATATGTATATATAAAACATAGTTAAAGGTCAGAGTATGAGGGTGTCTTGGCTGAGTAGTGAGCAATTAAGTTGTGAGCAAGATTTCAATAGACTGAAGGAAGAATTTTTGTGGAGGGCCTATAAACTGTCGGAAGTTACAGATATGTTAGCTCGTTTTGTGGATCTTTGAGATAGCTTAGCGACACCCTAATTTTCAGATAGGACATTAGCTATGGTTAATTATAATAGCCTAACAACCAGGGTATACAGGTCCCCCTTTCTTTATTCTACTCACGTGACGTAGGCATGATTCGTCGAGTTATTCAAAGGAACTGGCATATTTTAACAGTAGATGAGAGGCTGAAGCATTTGGTAGGAGAGAGACTATTATCGACATACAAATAAGAAGAATCTAAAGAGACTACTGTGTTATGATACAGAACAGCGAGTCATAGATGTAGATAGAATAGGAGCCTTTCCTTGTGGTGCATGTAACTTCTGCACCTTTATTAGTTCCAATGGTAGTTTTCAACATCTTACTTTAGGGATTAGGTTTAAGTTTAATTTTGACTACTGATTGCAATACTAGAAATACTGCGGTGGTGGTGCTGCGGTAGCATTGTCGACTTACAGTTAGACGTTGCCCATTCGATTCTCAGTTAGAGCATCTTCTGTGTGGCAACATGCTTGAATGGGCGTTCCTTCGTTGAAGGTTGTGCATTAGGCCCGGTAAGCCAGCACGTAAAAATCTACTGCCAATCATTAGTGGACCGGAGTTCTGCTGTGGCAACCCCTAACCGGGAAAAGCCGAAAGACACAAACAAACAATTGCAATACTAGAAATATTGTTTATCTGGCGCAATGTGCATCATGTTTTTCTTTCTATATAGGTAAGACTAATAGAAGCCTCAAAGAATGCATTAGGGGACATATTAGGTGTATGAGGCAGTTAGATGAAACTAACGCTTTAGCTAGACATGTGGCCCAATTTGGGGATCACACTTTTTTTTTACTTTTATGGTTATTGACATATTGAATCCCTCAGTGAGGTTGGGAAATTTTAGTAATGCCACCGAAGAAAGAAAGCTACATTGGATAATTAGGTTAAAGGCAGACAAAGACCTGGGTCTGAATGTAAAGGTTTGTCTTGAGCCCGTATTAAGGTCTAGACAGCTACGGAGATGAGTTTTTAAGTGCGTCTTTTAAGTGCAAAATTTTTAGGTGTAGTGCCTTTAATTGTTTAGAGCTTTGTGTATTGCATCTTAGTTACTAGCCTCATTGTGTTTTAGTAATTTTATCACATGGTGTGATAATGTGCTTTTATTTGTGTGTTTGAATTTTAATACATTTATTTTAATGGTTTCTATGTTAAGTTTTTTAATGGTCTGATGAAGCAGCTTTTAGCTGCAAAAGCGCTTACTGACATTAAACTTTGTTTTGCTGTGCTACGAGATACTCTGGTTATTTAGTTATGTATTTATTACTCATAGGAAGAACGTTTTATTGGCCCACCATTTCTTTTTCTGTTATCGTTTTATTGACAAAATATAATCAACACAGAAATGTTGACAGCACACTTTGCCTGCTTCAAAATACATGCAAACCAAAAAATAAGTTTCCAAACTGGTTTATACATACAGTGAGAACCTATGCACATAACACTGAAAACCTATGAGTGCATGCCTATGATAGTTCGGCATTCATTGTTGGTGGAAGTGTAAAAATCAATTGAACTTATTATTTCTGCCTTGTTACAACAAGGTATCATTGTTTCATTTCAATGTCCATGTAACATTCCTATTTTATCAGTTAAGAAATGAGGGAAAAATACATATAGATTTCTACAAGATTTATGAGCAGTGAATGCATTAGTAGTACCTACATTTCCTGTAGTCTCTAATCCTGCAAAAATACTGTGTTATTTTTCATTTAGAAACCACACCCTTCTTAGTGACAGATATTTTGTATACTTTCTTTTGTATTTCTATATATCCAGACTGCCTATGTCAATTTGCATTTACGTATAGAGGGCAACAGTACACCTGGTCTAGATTACCGTATTGATGTATGGAATCACCCAATCTTTTTATCTAGAGAAATTTAAAAAAAAACAGCTGGGCAAGATTCAATTTCCTTGTGGTTCTACTCTAATTCAGTATGTAGACAATTTCTTTTAGCTTCAAAAATCCCAAGTGACTACAAACAGGATACAATTTTCTTTCTTGCAAAGTTATCAGAGTTAGGATTTAAGGTTAACAAGGACAAATTTCTGTTATGGAAATTGCAGCGTCAATACTTGGAGCATCTTATTTCCAAAGGCGCAAGAAAGATTTTGTCTCCACATATTGCTGTGATACAAAGTGCACCCACCCTAATACAATAAAATGGTTGCAAGCTTTTTTGAGATTAACAAGTTACAGTTGAAAATGAATTTCCAGTTATGCAGAAGTAGTGAAACCTTTATTAGAATTACTGAAGAAAGATAGTCCTGAATCTTTATGCTGGCAGGACTGTCATGAACAGAGTACAATTGAAAATAATCCTCTTAAACTCTCCTATGCTAGGTCCAGACTATTCTAAAAGATTTTTGTTGTTGTATAGTGAAAAGAATAAAGTAGCATTAGGGTTATCAGCACAACACAGCAATGACAGTTATAGGTCTACTCTTTATTTCATTATTAGTCTTAGGTTCATAGGAGGTTACTAAGCTAATGGCCCTATGGCCTTTACAAGCCTAGCTATGTAAAAAAAAGATGTGTACCCTAATTGGTCATAGTTATATAGTCAGTGTTTGCAGAGTAATTCTATGATCAATACCAACTGCTCCTGTCCATGAAGGACATAGGTGCCACCCACAGGGTGAATTTATGGTTACCCATCCAGCTCTCAAGGTTTCACTTAAATAGGGTCATTGAGGAGCTCTGCTGCACATGAAGTGGGAGCTTATTCCAGAGGAGTGGCAGTCTCTGGGAGATATATCCCACATGCTCTGTTAATGTCACAGGCTAAGTTGAGATCCCTGGAGTGAGTGACACTTGTCCCATTTGATTTGCAGATGTGCAGCATTTCCATTAGGGCAGAGTCAGATACTGCTCTGTAGGCCAGGCACAGGTCACCTCTCAGCAGCCTGTATGATACAAAGTACAATGACAGGACTTTCAGTCTTGCCATGTAGATCATGTTTTGAGACCCTGAATTCTCTTGGTTAGAAACCTCTGTGGTCTCCAGCTGCTGCAGGTGTCTGGTGAGGTACATACAGATGGGAGCATTGCACTCAAATAGTGGTCTGATAAGGGTCGAGTACAGCGGAATTATGACCTCCTTGGTCTTGGATGCAATGCAGTTATTTATGAGATGTGAAGTGTAGAAGGCTTTCCTTACCAGTATGGATACATGGCAATCATTAGATTGCTATCAACCTGTGTTCCCAAGTTTCACACCACTGGTTTGAACTTAGAGAGGTGCTAGCTATACCATAATTAGCAGGGGCTACTTCTTTGCCAAAGGGGGCAATGAGATTTTTTGCATTTAGTTTTAGTCCATGGCTTTGACCCAATCATTTGTTTGTGTCAGTCCCTTCTGTAATATGTTGACATCAATGGGGGACTGTATGACTGTGCCTAGTTTACACTCATCTGCAAACTTGGTAAGCCACAGGCCATCTACTTGTGGCTGGAGTTTAGTGAAATAGATACCAAACATTAGAGGCCCCAGCACAGACCCTTGTGGTACACCACTGGTAACTTTTCTACTGGTGGAAATAGACACCCAACATTGACAGTGTGCATTCTACCAGTGAGCCAGTTGTCTACCCATCCAGTGATGAATGGGTTAATCCCCAGCTGGGAGAGTTTTTCAGTGATGACTGAGTGGGGAATTTGTCAAATGTCTTGGCTAATTAAACATACTGCTTTCCCCTTATCCAGGGCTTTGGTGACACACTCAAAGAGGTCCACCAGTTTTAATAAGCAAGCTCTACCATTGACAAAACCAAACTGGGTAGGGTCAAGAGTTTGAAGGTTGCCTATGTCCTGGTTGACAAGATCCATGATAATTCTTTTCATGGCTTTGCAGATAAGGCTGGTCAGGCTAATGGGTCTATAGTTCCCTGGGTCAGTTGATCGACCCCCTTTGTGCAAAGGGGATTACTGTTGCTGTTCTTCACTCTGCTGGAACAAAACCATTGCTCAGGCTGAGGTTAAAGACAGTGCTAAGTGGTTCCGCTAGGTCTTGTTTTAGATTGTTTAGTAAGCGCAGCCTGGGATGTTATCTGGTCCCACAGAGGCCATGTTTTTGCCCTTAGAGAGAACTTGTATGACCTGATCTTTGGACATAAATGGTAGAGGACTGATGTCAGGAATGCTATGAGATATGGCTGGTGGATGAAGTTATTGCCAAATCTATCAGCTAGCAGGTTGGCAATTTCTTCAGGTTCGATGTGAGTGGTGCTGTCCACTTTAAGTTTGGATGTAGCTTAAGAGTGCCTTATAATTGTCTTTAGCTAAGGATATTAATTTAGTCTCGTAACTAGCCTTAGAATACTTTACAAGATTTCTGATTCACTTGTTTAAGCTGTGGAGGGTAATCTTCCTTTGCTAAAAGTTCCCACTTGTTCTTAGATATCAGTTTCTTTCCTTTGTTATATAACTTATTTATACTTGCTGCCCACCAGGGTGGCCTGTTTTTTCAAGAGGACCTGGTTTTATTCCTATCAGGTACAGTCAAGTCAATACATTTGCTTAAGTGGCTATATAGGGAATTTGTGTAGTCCTCTGAATAGGAGTCATTGCTGGCAATGTTAGCAGGGGCTTTGAAACCTTTTATACCATCTCTTAAAAGGCTATAGTTTGTTTTAAATACATTTTAAGTTTTTTTGCTCCTGTGGAGGTGTCATGTCTGATCTTTACTTCAAATGAGACAGATTTATGATGATTTAACCAGAGTAGGCAACACACTGGGGGTAGTGCAGTGACCCCCCATGTTGGTAAATACTAGTTTTGGACATTTGAGCAACTTGTGGGGGTGCAGACTAACTGTTCCAGGGCATTCAAATTAACAGAGTCCAGGAACCTCAGAGTGATTGTATTTGTGCTCGTGCAAGTCACCCAATCAATGGACGGATAATTGAAGTCTCCCATGACCACGGTGTTTACCTGTATATTGAGCAACTCTAGCAAGTCCAGGTAGGTGGTGTGTTTCTCCTGGTTCATGGTGGGGGACCTGTAGCTAGCTATGATGTGGTAGAGTATTTTACCTATAGTTATTTGGACATGGAGTAGCTCAAGAGAGTGTCACTGTTTTTCCAGTCTTGAGGTATATTTGGATTTAATGAAAATGGATACACCTCCACCTTTGCTTCTTGCATGCTTGTTTTGGGGTTTGAACATGTGAAAGGCATTGTAGCCTTGTATAGCCTGGGTGCTCTCTATGGCCTTGAACCAAGTGTCAGTGACTGCACAGATGTAAGCATCTTCCAAGGTGAGGAGTGCTTCCAGGGAGTGCAGTTTACTGTTTAGGCTCCAAGCATTTAGCAGCACGACCTGGAGTTTGTCTCTGGTGGATTTTTTTGCATCAAAAGTTTTGTTGCTTTGACATTGCCTAAAGAAGGCATTATGGCCCTCCCCCACTGCTTTAGGACAGTGGCCACAACAGTGAGATTTGTGGGAATTGTGGCTAGTCTCACTCTTGGGCATGAGACTTATGTGGCAGTTTTGCATTCTGCAGAGGCATTGTTATTAAAGACTAAAACAAAATACTTACCTGCAACACAATTGTCTAAATATGAGTTGTCTTTACTTAACAATCTTGTGTCTATATCAGTTCATCAAATGGCTATTCAGCGAATATCCATTAGTCGAACACCTATTTATCGAAACCGTTCTTCAGCGAAAGGTGTATTTTCACTAGGGCAAACCAACAGTTGGCTACTGTCTGGAATTTGCCCTTTTCCCCACTGTAGTGCAATCTTGCAGTTGGTATATTTAGTTGGGGGGTGTAGGGGTGCAGCCCCCTACATTGGGATGTGTGGGGGCATAGCCACTCACCTTGGCAGGTTTTAAATTTTATGGGTTATTTTGTGGTCACTCGGCTGGACAACCACTTGTTTGCCCTAGTGAAAATCTGCCATTTGCTTAAGAGTGTATTCAATACATAGGTGTTCGATTAATTCATTGAAAAGCCATTCAATGAACTGATATAGACCCAACAATTTTTAAGTACAGATTGTTTGATGTCCACTACTTAACACTGCTTCTTTAAACCCTACAGCAAATAAAGGAAAACCTCACAACTGAGTAGTTGTTAACACTGTGCTTCCTCCTAAATTAGATTTAAAAGAGATTCAATTGCAGAATCCAAATCCAACCTTTTTTGTGAATGGCTCCTGTGTTTGAAGAAATGATGGTAAACTTGTGGTAACCTTTAACATTTGTACAAAAGACAGAACTTTGTTAAATGGACAATTAAATGGAAATATGCCTGCTGAATAGCTGAACTTATAGCTACTACTGAAGCCTGTAAGAGTGCCAAAAAAAAAAAAAAACAGTGACAATTTTCGCAGATTCATTTAATATTTATAGACTAATTCATGAGTTTGAGACTCTGGAAAGAATGAGGTTATTTGACTTCAGCAGGAACTGGTCTGGTATTATAAACAGGTAATTGCTGCTGTTAAATGCGTCACATATAAAAATGATGATTTCTTTATAACTAAGAAAAACAGTTTTGCAGATATGTCAGAAAGACAAGCTGCACTGTCTTATCCTGTTCAGGCTTTATTTTTGCAGCAGTTAGACAAAACTAACAGCAACATTTCCTTGCAGGAGCTATTATAGGTTCATAGATCTTTTCAGAATCAGACGCAAGGACTACAAAAGAATGAGGTGGATAAATGATGGCTGCAGCCAATCTCTCGACCTTTTCCGGCACCACCTGGATGGATGACTAATAGCCCCATAAAATGTCTTAACATTTGGTTAAAGCCTACCATTTTAATTTTCATTTGGGCAAAAATGCTTTCATAAAATAGATTTCCAATGATTGGTATGACCTTTATCTTTCAGCAGTTGCTGAATATTTTGAATATACTTGTGTAATTTGCTTAGAACACAATGTGTCTAAATCTGCACATGCACCAATTCAACCCTGTTCACTAGGAGGCAAGAAAGTACGTGTTAAATGTGGTAATATTCAAATATTGTGCCTAATATCTAGTGTGCATACTTTATGCTACCCTAGCCAGGATACCCAGCAGCCACTCTCCCTCCTCTCTATTCCCTAGCATTTAGATCCTTATCACTTCTGTGCTATCTCCTGAAACTACCCTTGAGAGCCTTACCCTACCCCAATATACCTCTCTGCTCTTGCCTCTGTTGTTATACTCTAACTGACCACTAGATGGCATTCTAAACTAGGACAGTACGTATCTCTTCCTCTCTCCCCTGATCTCCAAAGTTATCTTTTTATTACGTTTCTGTCCTAGGCTTGTGAACTGTCTTTCTGCCCTATCCCTACCTGCTACTTACTGTTCACTCTACCCTGCTACCACTTCCTTCACGACCAATATTATCTATCCCCCTTGAACTAAACTGTCCCAACTTAGGAACTCAGATACCAACTGCTTACTGATAGTTTTTGGCTGACTGCTCACTTACCTGTCTGAGCTTCGCCTAGCCCTTCAATCTTTCTACCTCATACATACTCTCTGCCTTTACCCATATTACCTACTCCAACCACTGAACAGTACCTGCCCCTTTCTTTACTCCCACCTACATTGTTACCTCCCCTTCACTTCCCACTTAGACCCTGTCTGCACCATCTTGGTTCCCTCTCCCCTCCCCCATTATAGTATCGCTTGTTATCTATGACTGGTGTAATTTAATAGCCCCTCCTGATCTTATTGCACTTCTCTCAGCTCACTTCCTCTCTACTCCTATAAATTCCGACAATCTGGCAGGCTGCCATCTTTACTATTAGGATCCGATCCCTGGCTGCTGTGTGTATCCGGCCCCAGCGTCTCCAACACTGTACGTTGCTGTGAGAAATAACTACAT
Organism: Protopterus annectens; assembly: GCF_019279795.1. Taxonomy (NCBI): domain Eukaryota; kingdom Metazoa; phylum Chordata; order Ceratodontiformes; family Protopteridae; genus Protopterus; species Protopterus annectens. The sequence continues at coordinate 373,426,069 of NC_056738.1, read as the reverse complement.
AATCTGTATTTTTTTTTCTTCTTCCTTGTGATATAACTGTATAATCTGTATGGTCTTTGCCTGCTTTGGAAATTAGAACTTTAATGATATGCAGCTTACAGTGAAACAACCATATTGCAATCTATTGCAGGTCTTTAGAAGGGATATCTGCACTAACTACTGGGCGTACCACGTGGCGTCATAGTAGTCTACCTCGCACCTGTGAGTACTAGCTCGGGTCCATTAGATGTATAATATGGCCTCTTAGTAGGTTAGAATCTCCTTGGTTCTTGTATTAAACAGTGTTGCATGCCCTTGCAACCAAACAAGCCTGTTCGCAAGGTTCCTGTGTCAACCGCGTAGTATTGTTGTATCAACCTTAACAGGTTATGTGCATTGTGCTCGCAGTTTTACCCTCTTACTACTCCTTGCCTTCCAACAAGGAAAGCTGTATTGCTCTATCCAATGAACGCTAGACAATCAGCGTTCGTACCCTAAGGTGAAGGAGCACTACACAGCTGTCTAGTCTGGAAGTGGGTTTATCTGTTGTTCTCCCCTCAAGGTAAACAATCCTATAGCTCTTATCCATGTAGAGAACGCTGAACAATAGCGTTTTCTTCTTTTTTTTGAGTACAAGTGCAGAACTACAGCAGAGTTGTCTCTGTTCGTGGCGATAGAACTAACGCTTCAGCTCCTTGGCTAAGCGTTAAGGCTTACATTTTCTTTGGCTGCAGGGCTTATCCAGTCCCAGCTTCCAAGTCTGCTTGCACCAATACTTAGGCCAGTATTATGAACTGAGCGTTTGCTCAAAAGCCTAGTAGTACCTGGTGAACTGTAATACAGCAAGGTAATAACACCAAAAGAACATAGCCTCCCTCCTAACCTCATATAAGCTAGTCTTTCACTCTCTTGAGCATTTGGCTTAAAACTGTCCTGCCCAAATGCTGGCTTGGCAAGTTGCTCAAGCAGAGATTGTTCATATATCATTCCCATTAGCTCCTCTTATAATTAACCACCTTAGCTTACTGCTCCCACCTCTTAGAACCTAGCTCCATTTGGCTGTATTCTTTTTAATATTATCTAGTTTAACTACTGCATACTGCTGAAGACCTTTCTCTACACTGTATGATTACTGTGTACCTTCTGCTAGCTTAAATATATGTTGGGTTGCTTTGCATTCCATCTGCTAACCTTACAGTGAATGTTTTTCTAATGTCTACTTGGAAAGATATCGGTTTGTTTTACCTTCTGCTAGCTTAAATATATGTTGGGTTGCTTTGCATTCCATCTGCTAACCTTACAGTGAATGTTTTTCTAATGTCTACTTGGAAAGATATCGGTTTGTTTTACCTTCTGCTAGCTTAAATATATGTTGGGTTGCTTTGCATTCCATCTGCTAACCTTACAGTGAATGTTTTTCTAATGTTTACTTGGAAAGATATTGGTTTGTTTTGCTTTGTATCTACACAAGTTGCCTTGAATATTTTTTTCAATTGTTTGTATGAACTCAAATCTACTGAATGCTACCACTACTGTATTTACTACCTGTTAGCTTGTTTGACCTGCATGCTTGTCTGCACTAGCCTATTACGAACATCTTTTCTTACCCCTTAACTATTTTTTCCCCCCTTGTCCCCTCTGTTCTTAGGTTTGAACCTTTTATCCTACACTAAACCTTGAATATACCTACCTGTGAAAGGACTCCCTGCAGACCAGATCCATTCAAGACTACCGTAGCATAAAGACTTGCTGTACAACTTATGAACCCTGTTCACTAGGAGGCAAGAAAGTACGTGTTAAATGTGGTAATATTCAAATACTGTGCCTAATATCTAGTGTGCATACTTTATGCTACCCTAGCCAGGATACCCAGCAGCCACTCTCTCTCCTCTCTATTCCCTAGCATTTAGATCCTTATCACTTCTGTGCTATCTCCTGAAACTACCCTTGAGAGCCTTACCCTACCCAGATATACCTCTCTGCTCTTGCCTCTGTTGTTATACTCTAACTGACCACTAGATGGCATTCTAAACTAGGACAGTATGTATTTCTTCCTCTCTCCCCTGATCTCCAAAGTTATCTTTTTATTACGTTTCTGTCCTAGGCTTGTGAACTTTCTTTCTGCCCTATCCCTACCTGCTACTTACTGTTCACTCTACCCTGCTACCACTTCCTTCACGACCAATATTATCTATCCCCCTTGAACTAAACTGTCCCAACTTAGGAACTCAGATACCAACTGCGTACTGATATTTTTTGGCTGACTGCTCACTTACCTGTCTGTTCCCACTCCGTTCGCCCTGCGGGCTCACTCCGCTCCCCTACCCTGCCCCCAATTTCCACCCGCCCCCAGCACATCTACTTTTATACCTAACAAACACCTCCTATCAAACCTACTATCCAATCACAGTCCTCATCCAATTACCCCTCCCCCTCATTCTTTCTTCAATTCCTCTGCCCATTCCCAACCCTCCCACTACTACCCCTCCCCCTTATTCACCCATCAGAGTGTACTCCACTCTATCTTCCCTCTCTACATTTCTCCTCCCACTTCCATTTCCCACACCCTCATACATTCAGTCCTCCATTGTCCTTGCCTACAGTCCCCAACTCTCTCCAGTCACTTCTAGACCTTCCTTCCTGAACTAGCACACCACATTACTCTTCTCCTCACTGTACACTACCCCACCTATCCTACTCCACCTATCCTAACATGTCCTATCAACTCCACTTAACTTTCCAACTTCACAGCTCCATTCTCATCTTACTAATACCTTTGTATCTTGCTACATCTTACTCCCATAAAACCCCTCCATTCCTCCCTCCTACTCAAACTATCCCTAACCCCCAGCTACAACCTCTCCAACACCCTCACTTTCACTCAATATCCTCCTCCCTTATTCCACCCAACCTATTGCATCTTTTTCATCCCAAACTATTCTCTGCCTCAACTAAAACCCTCTCTCTGAAAATTCTGCTAAATCCTAACAAATACCCACTGTATAAACCTTACACACAAAAGCTTACCACCTACAATGTCCTAGCCTTATCTGGAGACATTCATCCTAACCCTGGCCCTTGCCTCAGCACAAACCATTCCATCCCTCCACCCTCTTCCTCACCTACAACAAATAACACTCCCCGTCCTTTCTCTTCGCCTCCCACATCTCCTCTTAGCACTCTGAAGATCTTCACTATTAATGCCCAGAGCCTAAACAATAAAGGTCACCATGTACAAGCCTGGATTAATCACAATCAACCCGACATCCTAGCCATCTCTGAAACTTGGCTAAAACCCCATATTACAGACTCCGAAATCCTGCCTCCTGGTCACAACATCCTCAAAAGTGACCGCTTAAATAAAAAAGGTGGAGGCTCTGCTCTAATTTACTCTAATCTTCTCTCTCTAATTCCACTTCAAATTTCTACCCCCCAATTCAAAAATTCCGAAATCACAGCAAGCCTCCTCCGATTAAATAAACATAAAAATATCTGCTTCATTTCCTTATACATCTCCCCTGGCAACAATATCTCCATAGTTGAAGACATTCTATTCTGGGCCTCAACTAAAATAAAATATGAAACCTATATTTTAGGTGATGTCAATATCGATTGGAATAAAATAAACATACCATCCCCCTCTCTTTCCATTAACCTTCTCAACTTCACCCAAGTAATCTCTTCAATAACTCGTCCTAACAAAAATCACCCCCCAGGGTCCATCTTAGATTGGATTCTAGTCTCCCATCCAAACAAAATCACTTTCAGTGGCACTATCCCTGACACCTTCAGTGACCATCTCCCTGCCTTCATCCATCGATCAAGCAGCTCCATCCAACACCAGCATCTCTACATTCAAACTCGTAACCTCAGCAACTTCAACCCCTCAACTTTTTCAAACATCTTTAAACAAATTAACTGGCAATCTCTAAATACCCTCTCACTCGACAATGCTGTTGAGCACTTCAACTCTGTCTTCCTATATACTCTTAACTCACTAGCTCCACTAAGAAACAAATGAATCAAAACTAATTCTGCCCCATGGCTGACCAAAGAAACTAAACAAATTATGCGACACAGAGACAAATCCTGGAAGCTCTATCAAAAAAATAAACTGCCTTCTACCTTACTCCTTTATACCCAACTCCGCAATCAAGTAAAAAAACTTATTACCAAGGACAAAAAAAACTACTACAATAAACTACAGTCCAATAACAATAAAAACCCAAAACAGTTCTTGAAATCAGTCAACTCCCTACTTCATCCAGATCTCAAAACAACCCTTGCCCTGACCCTAATCTAACTGACAGTGAACTGAGCTCCCAGTTCAACACCTTCTTTACAGAATCCATAGCTAAACTTACCAAAACATTCCCTAATAATAACCCATCTAACTTCCTCTCTACATCACCCTGCAACCCAAACAACAATCCCATCAATTTCCATCTCAAACCTGTTTCCACAATTGCCATAAAAAAGCTTCTATCCAAGCTAAAGCCATGCTCCACTGCCCCTGACAACATTCCCTCTTGCTTCCTCAAACATGCAGCTGAAGGAATTGCTCTCCCAATTAGTATTCTGATTAATAGATTCATAAATGAGTCATATGTTCCAAAACTCTGGCGTTCAGCCTACATACTTCCTCTTCACAAAGGAGGCAAAAACACTACTATTTCTAACTTCCGTCCTATCGCCCTACTCTCCCCAATATCTAAAATTCTAGAAAAATGTGTCCACCACCAACTTTTACCTTACCTAATTCAGAATCACCTCCTAACACCCACCCAGCACGGCTTCCGTCCTGGCCACAGTACCATAACTGCTCTACTTTCCTTCCTTGAAACTGTCAATCAAGCACGAGACTCTGGACTCATTGTATCCGCAGTCCTGCTAGATCTTTCAAAAGCCTTTGACACCATCTCCCACACACACCTTCTTCATCATCTGGCTAATCTCAGTATCTCACCAAATACTCTATCCTGGTTCTCCAGTTATCTTTCTGATAGATCTCAAGCAGTCAAATGGAAGAACTCTTTCTCTTCCTTCCTGCCTACACCTACTGGCGTTCCTCAGGGATCTATCCTTGGACCCATGCTTTTCAACATCTTTATAAATAACCTTCACACCTTCGCCCCTGACACTACAGTCATCCAATATGCTGATGACTCTACCTTGATCTGTTCTGCCCCAAACCTTCCTGAACTACTGACCAAAACCCAAATAGCCTTCACCACCACAGAGAACTGGATGCACCAAAATCACCTTTCTCTCAACTCCAATAAATCCAAAATACTAATTTTTCTCCCTTCCAAAACTTCCTCTTTGGACAAAAACAATTTTAATGTCCTAAGCCAAACTAACACTGCCATTGAAGTGGTTCCCTCTGCAAAACTTCTTGGCATTACCATAGATGAATACCTCAAATTTGATCTCCACATTCAACAAAACATAAAGAAAACCCACCAAAAGCTAGGTATGCTATATAGGAACAATCATTTCCTTTCCAACTCCACTACAAATACCTTGGCAATCACCTACCTGCTCCCTTCCCTCCTATATGGAGCCCCTCTACTAACCAATTTATCTGCCACCTACACCTCTAAGCTCAAAGCTTGCTATAATAAGATCTCTAAATTTGCAACTAAATCCAAAACGTCAACTCACCACTGCCTCAGCCTACAATCTCTGAACTGGTTAGAACTCCCTAACCACCTAGACTATCTTCAACTAATTACCACTCACAAACTAATTTTCTCCCCAGACAAATGCCCAGTATTAAAGGACATCCTTCCTCCATACACCCCTAACAGGTCACTGAGATCTGAGCACCAAAACCTAATCTCCATTCCCAAACCCAAGTGACCCGCTAGCCAGCTTTTACTATCCTTCTCTCTAGGCAGAAAATGGAACTCTCTGCCTCCTTCCCTCAGGACTATGCCCAACATCGAATCCTTCAAGAGCCAAATTTTTCTTCACCTATCTTCTAAATGGAAATGCTCCTGCTTTCACCCCACATAAATCCCAGGGACTCCCCACTAAGCTCCCCTCTACCCCCTCTCCACTACACTCTCTTTATTTTCTATTTTTATCAAAAGATCTAGAACCAGCAGATTTAACTAACTCCTAACATGTAAATATTGTTTCAAAAAAAAAAAAAACCCTCTGCAGTCAAGTTGTTAAACCGTCTCATAATGTATACTATGTCTCAAATGTTTGAATCCAATTCTTGTATTTTCACATTGTAACCTTTATTTATATTTTTGCAAACCTGCATTGTATGGTATTTCACTTTGCAACCTTTATCCTACATTTTGTATCCTATATGTATTAAATTGTTTATGAAGCTTTTCTCCCCGGGCCTCCAATGAAAATGGGCACTTCTTGGCCCAGTGGACTTCCCCGGTAATCAAACTGATAATAAATAATAAATAAATAAATAAATAAATAAACACTGAAAAATCCTTGTGGGCTATTTTGCTATTTTGTGATTTTTCTTCAGTATCAACACTGTTTTTTCTTGCTTTTGACTCCAGCATCTAAGATTCATCATGCCTTTTGGACAGTGATACAGATAATACATTATCCAAATAGAATTCATCTGGAAAGTTGTCTGCAGTCAACACTTTTGGTCGGAGATTATTTGTTTATCAATTTTGTATTGACTATGAACAAACAACTCAACACCTATGCTTGCAGTTTCTTCAAACCCCCCTCCAGCCCAAACAAGCTTTCTTTCCTATAGACCTATTATTGGGACAGCTACTGAGATTTTCATCATTATTTTATTTCACTTGTTTTTGCCATCTGGGACCATAAATTTATCATCATCTGCAACAATTGGAACTGCATGTACTGAATAAAAATAGAGACAAATGTTTGGTTAGAATTGATTCAAGATCCCCTGAAGGGCATCCTAGATTTAATGCTTTTTCTGCTGCCTTATCCACCTATGTACAGACTCTCAGAATTAGTGACTGTTGGGTTTGTGCCCGTATACCCACTACACATGATGGAGGCATTCCATTGATCCCTATACCAGTGACTGGTACAGAGCCTCATACTACATTTTGTACTATTTTTCTCACTAAAAATCCCAAGGCTAAATATGATTCTACCCTTTTCACTATTAATGGCAGTTAAAGGACATGGTTGCTATCATAAAAATGGAACACTTTTTATTGGAAGTAGTGCTTGCAATTTCACTTAGGGAATTTATGATAGGGGTGAAGGGCAGGGTATGCATGCATATTACTATATTTGTGGAGATCAGGCTTATCCCTCGCTACTTAAAGAATGAACTGGTTATTGCTGTATAGGTTGTGTTACCAGTTATATGACATACTGCTGTTTTAGCTGAAGGAAAGATTCATAAACCTCATTGTAGAAGAGATACTAAAGACATTCCGAACCCTGTTGGGAAAACAGATGCCTCCTGTGTTTTTCATATTTTTCATCAGAAGATTGCTTTTAAAGTACTTGCTCACATGGATCTAGGTGATAGAATAATTTTTGTAGCAAGCCGGTCCTGGGAGATTAGGAAACTGTCTAAACTCTGAGAGATTTTAAGTAACTCTCTCCTATGAGTCTATTAATTTTATTACTCAAGAGATGATTGCTATGTGCAGCATGGTGCTACAGAACTGGCTGGCACTTGATTTCACCCTCGTTTTTAAAAGGGGTACATGCACACTCACTGAAGCAAAGTGCTGCTTGCTTATTCCTGATAAAACTGGTGTTATTTGTAATCATCTAGAATTAATTCAAAAAGTTGTTGAATTTTCACATGCTTAAGAAGCTGATAGTTCTCAGTGGGGATGGTTAACTAGTCTTTTCACCTGATGGGAAGGAAGTATTTTGAAGTTCTTTATGTTTATAGCTATTGCAATCTCATTATTAGGCCTTATTTTATTTCTGTTTAAAGCTTGTATGTTAAAGCTATTAGAATCCAGAATGGTGTCAACTTACAAATGAATCACTTTAAGTCATAGTAAATTAGAGGATGAAAATAAAGTATTGCAAGATTTTAGCAAATTGTATGATAATTTATAAGGGGTAATGTGAAAACAAAGTGAAAGTAGAAAATGTACAACTGAAAATTATTTACGGTATTCAGACTGTGTTTTTATTCCATTAAGACATAGGCATGTTTTTATTGCTAATAAGGCCATGTGTTTGAAACAATGGTATAACAATTGTTCATGTCCAGGACAGAAGGAATTACTGATAGCAAGTGAAAAACTGTCCACTCATCTGAAAACCTGTAGTCAGTGCCAGTCATAAAGAAATGCATGATTTCAGTGGTATAAAACAAAAAGGTGTAAGAGAAAGCACAGCAACAAACATCAGTAATCAAAAAATACTGTGCTAGACTAAGTCCAAACACTCAGAAAGAGGATAAAATCCTTTAATGAAATCAAAGTTAAATGCTTACATCATTAGAGCAGTCAGGATTCATCAGAACATGAGTCTAGAGAGAATATCTAGTGCTAGCTATATCTGAAAAATTCTAAAGTATCAGGATTGGAACTAAATTACAATAAAATGATATTGATTAGAGTAGGAATGAAGAACAAAAGTAGTGAGAGTTACTCCAGATTCTGTCCCAAGCACAGTGGGGACAAATTATCCCTGAACAGATCTTCTTTCATACTTTCCAGGGTCCTACACATTTCTGCACTCCACATTCCAGCCCTGGGAGGTGTGATGTAAGACATGGGAAAGACCACACCTGTAAAAAGAAAAAAAAAAATACAACTAGGCATACCTAGCCAGATGCAGGAAACATACCTCTCCCTTGATGACAGGTTTGACCAATTTACTTTTAAAGATATGAGAGGAACAAATGTCCCTCAAAAACTTATATCATTCTTTGATATTTGTCAAAGGAAAAAACTTCAAAGACCAATACACATAAGGTTCAGATAAGGCACATTTAATAACTTGCTGCAAGGAGACAAAAACATGCAAATACAGGATTTTGCCTAACTACTAACAGGAAGTATGCTATTCTTATACTGTTCTACAATACATTGCCTTCTATGGTTGACGTAATCAAACTCAACTTTCAGTATTGTTCTGCAGCAGATGTTACTCAGATTTTCTGCTGACATGACTGGATTTATGAAAAACATTTTGAGAAAAACAACCTGGCCTTGGTGGGCTCTAGCCCGTTACAAGCTTCTATTGTGTAGTTCTAATACATGTGTTACATTTCAAGGTACTTTTCTAACTTAGGCACAAGCAAATGCTGATTGCAGTTCATATTTTCAAGCAGTCTGTTCTGATTATCTATAGCTTCTACAGCTGTGTATTTTCTCACAGCACAAGCGGAACTCCTTGTCTAAGTCTCATTAATACAAGTGTTACATCTATTCATTATTTTCCTGACACAAGCAGAAATTATCTGCTTCCCTGTAAATTTCCAAAGCATAAGCAAAGATTATAGCTGCGCATATTTCATGACAATACAAGGTTAGAAAGCTTCTGTAATTTGTACAGATTTTATGCAGTGTAAAATAGAATAAATGTGTTAACCCTTTTTAAGCCTTAAATGCACTAAGCATATTACTAATACATACACTAATACATATTTTCTGACATTTCCCCACTTTTAATACTTTTATTCTACTTTCAAAATAAGCATAAACAGTTTTTTCTTCTCCCAGCCTCTTCCCACTTGGGATTTACAGTTAAGAGAGTCATTCAATTTAAACCTATGAAAGCATTTTCAATCTTAACAGTTCTTCAAACTCAGTACTTTGATATAAGGTTTCAGAAACTGACATGTCTATAAAGTCTTTAATCAGTATTTTCATGCAGGGGATGCCACAGCAAACACATACTCCCAGTAGGATCATTCCTACACAAATGGCAATCAGGATGTTCATTAGGACAGTACCCCACCCCCCAAACCATTTCTGGAAAAAGTCCATCAGTGGGTTTGGTCCTGGTTTGGTCATGGCTGACACATGCTGAATTACCTCAAGGTGATTGTCTATCTCGTGTTTATGGTCAGGAATATACGAACAGCACTCCTCCTGGATTAAAGCGCAAGTACTGCCTCTTGCTGCTAGGGTGAAGTCGGGAGCCATGCGGTTTTGAAGCACTACAGTTCTCATAGCATTCAGTTCATCAGTCACCAATTCGAGAGCAGAACAAGTTGCATTACTCATTACTTTGAGAAGTTTAGACAGTTTTCTCAGCTCCCAGATCGATTTCACTGCTCCATATGCTGGTAATATGCCTGCCCACGATATAACACTATCACTCAAGTCCATGTGTGTCAGTCCATTGCCTATAGAATGATGGTTTTTCCAACGTGCATTGATTTGCCCCACTGGATTTACAAGTTTCTTGATGACTTCTCGAACATTCCGAATTTTCCCTCGAGGCAAAACTGCAGTGTGTCATCTGGCCGGGACCAGGTAGCCCAAAAAACAACTGCCAGACCAATTCTCAGGTAACCACTTATATGCCTTTCTGCCACATACAAAATAACAGTCCTCTACTTTAGTAGTAACTTTGCTATGAATATACACTTGCCTGCATGAAACATTTTTCTATCAATTATAAACAGTTGTTTATAGAGAACAGAATTATGTTTTACTTCATCAATTGTTTTGTGCATCAATTCAAGAAATGAATCATAGTTTATATTACAATAAGAACCTGCATTGTTAGCTTTAGTGTAACATTTATAAGGAACAGTCACATTGCAATTGCTCCAACCCACCTGAACAGTATCATTTTTATAAAAACACACAGTTCCCTTTTGTGGAATAGACAAGTACAATGCTATTTTATCTTGTGATGTAATCGTTGAGGTATCATAAATCAAGTTTTCCCAGGTCTCGTTGACCCCTAGGGGGACTGTAGTCATTAATAACCCCCCATATGCTGTCGGCAAAGCTGTGCAAATCCAGCAATTCGAAACATTGAAAGTCTCAGCATACACATATTTAATTGCCTGGTAAGTGTTGAAGTTTGGGTGCCAGTTTATGAGTAACACTTTAGTTCAGTTTGTGTGGCTGGAAAAAGGAATGACCACAACAAAAAGATTATTGTCACTAATACAGTTAACAGGATGATTATGCAACACTTCTGAGGAAATAGTTGTTCTGCATTCCTGTTTTTTCTGGATTCTATCATTTTTGCTCGTGACATGTGACAAGATTTTTGTCCAGTTCAAAGTTCTTAACTAGTTTGCAGTGCGTCAAGTGGATCCACAAGGCACGCTCTGCGATCATGACTGCAGTGGGTGTCGACAGAAGCACTTAATAAGGACCTTCCCACTTTGATGACATCCAATTCTTCTTTTTTATTGTCTTCACCCAGATCCAGGTTCCTGGAGCCACTGCCACTTCTGATGGTCTGGTTTGTTCTTTATTTGAAACAGAATTTGACTGCAACAGATGTTTAGAATTCAAAAAATTTCTCATATACTCTGCTAGTGTACAGTCGGCTTCCTGGTCTGCGGGCATGAGAGGTTTCCAATGAGGTATATAATAAGCCCTTCCAAATAGTTTTTCAAAAGGAGTCAATCCTTTTGCATTCAGAACAGTTCTCATGCTCAACAGTGCCAGGGTAGACAGTACACCCAATTCTTTTCTGTTTCTGCTATTAATTTCCTTAGTTTATTCTTTAAAATCCCATTATGCCTCTCAACTAGCCCTGTAGATTGCGGATGGTATGCACAATGATTTTTTAAAGAAATACCAAAATGTTTACTTAACTGCTGTATGGTTTGGTTTACAAACTGTGTACCATTGTCACTGTAGATCCTTTCCAGAATGCCGAATCTAGGGATGATTTCTTTAACAAGGATTTTTGCTACGGTAGCCACATCTGGATTTTTAGTCAGAAAGGCTTCCACCCATCTGGAAAACATATCTATAATGACAAGACAATACTTCTTATTTTTACATTTGTTCAATTCTATGAAATCCATACAGATAGTATGAAACGGATATGGTGGTGTAGGGAAACTCCCTTGCTTAGGCTTTAACGCCCCTTGTGCATGATGTTTGTTACAAACGTGGCACATTAAACAACATTTTTTAGAGTAGTTTAAGAATCCATATGTCATGAGCACTCGGTTCACCAGCTGTACCATCCCCCCTGTTGAGACATGGCATTGCCCATGGCTCAACAAAGCTACATATCTAAGCAAATTAGATGGTAATATTGGTTTCCCTTCTTTAGAGATGTACAGCCCCTTTTCGAGAATTGCTTCTCGTCTTACCCATCTTTGTTTTTCAGCCTGCGTAGTAAGTGTCTGCATTGTCTTTAACATTTCTAAGTCTAAAATTTCAGAGGGTTGTAATTCCTCATTTAAAAGAAATACTTCTGAAGCTGCCTGTTTTGCAGCTGTATCAGCTCTCGCATTACCTTTTGAAATCCTATCCTGTTGTTTGGTATGAGCTGTGCATTTACAAATAGCTACTTTCTGAGGTAACTGAATAGATTCTAAAAGATCTAAAATAAACTGTGCATGATTGGTTTGCCAGTAGATGTTATCATTCCACGATTTTTCCACTGTTGTGCAAAAACATGTACAGTAGAAAAAGCGTACTGGCTGTCAGTAAAAATGTTCACACATTTACCCTTTGCTAAGGTACATGCCCGTGTCAAGGCAATCAATTCTGCTGCCTGTGAAGATAGGTTGTGTGGTAAAGGTTTTGCTTCTATAATCTCAGTATCAGAAACTACAGCATATCCTACTAGGTTCTGTCCTGCAGGACCCCTTTTGCACAAGCCGTCCACGTAGTATGTCACCTAGGCATCATCCAAGGGGACATCCATGAGATCTTTTCTAGGCAGTGTCTTTTGCTCAGTCACCTGCAGGCAGCTGTGTGGTGTGCCATCTGCAGGGGTTGGGAGCAAGGTAGAAGGGTTTAAAGTCATGCATCGTTCAATTGTCATATGAGGTTGGCTCAACAATATAGTCATACAGGAAAGATGCCTAGCAGGAGAAAGATATGCTACCTTCTCTTGCAATAAAATAATTGCGACTGCATGAGGCACTCTCAATGTGAGAGGGTGGAACAAAACTACTGAGGCCAAAGCTTGTATTGCCATTGCAGCTGCAACTACTGCTTGTACACAGTGGGGTAAAGACCAAGCCACTGGGTCTAGTTGTGATGAATAATAAGCAATAAGGCGTTGCTTGTCCTCATGCTGCTGTGTTAACACTGATGTCATATAACCTTGCTTACAATCTACAGTTTGGAAAAAAACGTTTATGATAATTTGGTAATCCTAAAACTAATGAGGACGCTATTAACTGCTTCAGTTTGCAGAAAGCAGATTCTGCTTCTGGTGTCCATTGTAACAAATCCTGTGCTGCCATAGGCTTTTTATATATCAGATTAGTCAGCGGTGCAGATTCCAAGGCATAGTTTGGAATCCAGCTCCTGCAAAAATTAGTTGTACCCAGGAAGGACATCATTTCCTTCTTGGTAGTGGGTTTTGGTGCTTGCAAAATCACTACTTTTCTGTTCTCATCTAATGTCCTACCCTCTTTGGATATTACATATCCTAGGTATTTACCTTGTTTTTTCCAAAGCTGCAGTTTATTTTTATTTACTTTATGTCCTTCAGTGGCTAAAAATTGTAATAGCGCTATGGTATCTTCTTTGCAATCTTGCTGGGTGGGGGCCGCCAGCAGGATATCATCAACATAAAGTAAAATCTGTCTGTCTCTTGGTGGGGTAAATTCCGCCAAGTTGCTTGTCATTTCTTGTGAGAATATTGTCAGACTTTCACAATATCCCTGTGGTAGTCACGTATATGTATACCTTTTCCCCTGACATGTGAATGCAAACCAATACTGGCTGTCAGGGTGTATCGGTATCGAAAAGAACGCATTGCTAATATCTACCACAGAAAAATATTTCTGCTGAGGTTTTAAATCATTCAACAGGGTGTGTGGGTCTGGTACTGTAGGTGCCCTTGGTATTACTGCATCATTTACAGCTTGTAAATCTTGGACCATACACCATTCTCCATTCGCTTTTTTAACAGGAAATAAGGGTGTGTTACATGGTGAATCAGGAGATTCCACCAGCATCCCTTCCCTAAGTAAAGCTGCTATAATAGGTTTGATTCGTACCTCTGCATCTTTTCTTAAGGGATACTGTCTTTTCAGACCCTCTAAATGCTGACTTTGGCGTGATAGTAACTGGTCCCGCTATACAAATAAGTCCTACATCTGACTTTCCTGTTGACCAAAGAGTTTCTGGTATATTCTGTAAGGCATTCTCTTCCTCCTTCAATAGGAGTGCTAATCAGCTGTCCTTGCTAGACTGCAAGTGCACGGCTGTGTGGGTCTGAGTTATCCTATTCAACTTCTGCATTTGTATTCCCTGTTCTGATAGTTCTAACTCTGTCTGCTTTTCCCATCTTGTAACTCTTTCTCCTAAGTTTACCCATTTTACATTCTTGTCCTTAGTTAAGCTAACTTGTGGTAATCGATTAGATTTATAGAGTGCAAAGAACTCCTGGAGCAGTGAACAGCTGGCTACACTGTTCCCTTCCATGTCCCAGTACAGATTACGTAATATCAATCTGTTCGCACGATTTCTAAACAATTTTTGCTCATATTCTTTATCAGGTCCTGGTGTGTTACAATAATACAGTGTACAGTGCAACAAATGTTGTTTATCAGTGTCAAGGGAGGGGAACTTGCTGATGGCTATGTTCATCAACTCTTCGGTCACTGCCCCTAGACCAGTCGTAACCAAGTCCTGGCTGTACCAATAGAACATTTCACCCTCCGATTGCACTGCAAAGGTATCAATTTGTCACTGTGCTTCCATACCCTGCATAGTCGGAACTACTGCTATACCAATTAGCTGCATAAGGTCTCTGCCCAAGAGGTTTACTGGGCATTTTGCGGAAACAACAATTTTGCTTTTCTGGGTCAATCCTGAAACAGGATCAGTTATTGCAATATTATAGGAGAGGGGCTCCCGATACAGCTGTCCATTAGCTGCTTTCACTAATATGTAATCAGGTGACTCTGAATTCTCTGGCAGTTTGGAGGGATGTATCAGGGGCCTTGATGCCCCTGAGTCACACAAAAATTTGACCTCCCTCCCTTCTACCAGGAGTGTAACTTCTGGTTTTGTGTCTGCTATATAGAGCTCTAAGCTCAATAAAGCTAAATCCAATATTTCATTTTCTTCACTATCCGTAACTTCCTCTATTTCTTCTGTCACATCCTCTACTCCTTCTATCACATTCTCATTTGTCCTTTCTCTGCTATCCCCTTCTAGTGATTTTTGACTAACATATAGTCAGTCCTCACCCTCCTTGTCTTCCGTGGTTGCCTTCTTGATTTTCTTGCAATCCCTTGCCAAGTGTCCCTTTTTACCGCATTTAAAACATTCACCCCTTTTCTTTCGCCCTTCAAAGTCCTCTGATCGCTGATCAGATTGTTTGTTTCCCTGGGCATTTCTCTTGCCCTTTTTCCCGGACTGTACTACATAGACTTCTGCTCCACCTTCTTCAGAAAATACTTGGGCTTTCTTTTTCTTTTTTGCTATTAAAATGCCTTTCGGCATGCTTAGCATATTCAAGTAATGACTGTAACCTGCTTGTACGATGATCTACCATGTGCTTTGTAATAAAACTGCTTATGGGTGCAATGCTGCCTTTCAAAAATGCATTCTTTAACTGCTGCTCATATGGGGAATCTTGTGTCTGATCTTCAGGAACCTGCATTCCACAATGGTTATTAAAACACTCTAACAGTCTGGCATAATATCTGTCAATAGTTTCACCTTCTTGTTGGATGCATTGATTAATGCAAGTCCAGTCTGCCCCAGCCTTCCATTTCACAGAGATGTGATCTGTAAGACCTTTTACTCTGTTGTCTAGTTCTGCGCTGCTATGTGGGAGGGGTCTGTGTGCAGCGTCACAGGGATTCCAGTTGCCACTAATCATGTGCCAATCTGGTCCCACAATTTGTCTGACTACTTTTTCTACCTCTTCTCCATTTAAATTATAACTTAGCCTCATTCCTTGTAAATCTTCTAAGAACTTTCTAAAATTAACTTTTGGATGGGGAATTCCCTCAGTGGCTTTCCGGATGTCTTCCGGAGTCCAGGGCCTATACACTAGAATAGTTGGGTCCTGACCTTTTTGCCCTGCCTGAGTATTAGGTACTTCTATGAGTGGGCATATTTCTTCTTCACTCATAGATCGTGAATTCCTACCCATTTGATATAATTCAATGTCCCCTTTTGAGTTACCTGCCCTTGTTCGAGACCTGGTCTTGATGGGATCTCTAATAAACGGTTTTGCTTTTGTAGTGTCTTTGTTTACAGTGGCAGCAGGATATCGCGGGGGTGGACTAACTTGTTCACTTGCTTCATACTCTGGTAAGGAGGCGGTAAGGAGGCGGAGGGGCCGATGCTATCACTAAGTTATTGTCCTCCTTATCTAAAAACATTGCTTTTGAATTATTGTTCTTCTGTTCCCTACGGTTTAATTCTTCAATCCACCTGTGTGCCTGAGGAATTCCTAATTGGCGCTGCTTTTTTACCCGATCTTTGGAATCGGTTAGCTTGATAAACGAGGATTTTTCCAATTTACCATCAAATTCATACTTATTAACCCACTTTTAGTAGTATTTAATATTATCAGCATGCTGTGACTGCATGTATTTTGTGTCTTCAGTTAACGGTGGATTTTGGGGTCTTTTTGTGCAATTATTACCCATTTTGTTCTACCCTTTTTAATCGTTACGTAACTCCTTATTTTTAATGTGGTATCACGGATTTTGTTATAGTCTCTTCAGAGTGACTGCCTACCTACTCTGTTTCCCTGATCTATAACAAGACAGTAATCTTTTCTGTCCCTGACTTGTAAAAATACAGTCCTGACAAAAACAATACAAATCTAGTCCCTGATCTAAAACAGAAAAAAGTAGATTCACCTTACCTGAGCCTTCGTGATTGATCACCTGGTTCGTGAAAAACCCATCCTTCGGTCGCAGATCAGAAAGTGGCTGGCCTCTTTTGTACGACAATTCAGTCAGAGGGCTTTTCAAATAAGAAGAACCGATGTGTTTTTTCCCCCGTACGGTTTCAAGCCACCTGGCCTGTCTGATCCGAGGCAAAGTGAGGGTTTCTGGTCCGAAGGACCAATCTGTCAAAGGAAAAAACTTCAAAGACCAATACACGTAAGGTTCAGATAAGGCACATTTAATAACTTGCTGCAAGGAGACAAAAACATGCAAATACAGGATTTTGCCTAACTACTAACAGGAAGTATGCTATTCTTATACTGTTCTACAAGACATTGCCTTCTATGGTTGACGTAATCAAACACAACTTTCAGTACTGTTCTACAGCAGATGTTACTCAGATTTTCTGCTGACATGACTGGATTTATGAAAAACATTTTGAGAAAAACAACCTGGCCTTGGTGGGCTCTAGCCCGTTACAAGCTTCTATTGTGTTACATTTCAAGGTACTTTTCTAACTTAGGCACAAGCAAATGCTGATTGCAGTTCATATTTTCAAGCACTCTTTGTTCTGATTATCTATAGCTTCTGCAGCTGTGTATTTTCTCACAGCACAAGCGGAACTCCTTGTCTAAGTCTCATAACATTAATACAAGTGTCACATCTATTCATTATTTTCCTGACACAAGCAGAAATTGTCTGCTTCCCTGTAAATTTCCAAAGCATGAGCAAAGATTATAGCTGCGCATATTTCATGACAATACAAGGTTAGAAAGCTTCTGCAATTTGTACACATTTTATGCAGTGTAAAATAGAATAAATGTGTTAACCCTTTTCAAGCCTTAAATGCACTAAGCATATTACTAATACATACACTAATACATATTTTTCTGACAATATTCCATCCACCACTTTGTCCAGTTCCAAAGAAGGAAAATGCTTGGCTACATATAGAAATTTCAGAAGAATTACATTTTCATGACTGTCTTTTTTGGCCAGTAAGGGAAGAAGTAAATATTTTCATCCATCCTAATTGTTTACAGCCAGGAAGAAAAGGGTTTATATTTAACAAAGTGAGCTCTTCGACACCATGTCCAACAGAAATTCCCCAAATGCTTTCCCTTATTACTTCACTTAAGTCCTAATCCCAAAATATAGATGCGACAGGCACTATATGTATAGAGGAAAGAAGACTGTTTTCTCTCCATTAAGACCCAGGCCCATAACCCTACTGAATAAATTCAGCGTTTGCATGACCCAAAGTCTGAGGTCTGTCAAGCCCTAGGGCACAACTGCCTGTAAACCATACAAACTGTTAGGCACTCCTTTCTATTAAACTGAAGTCCCAAGTAGATATGGTTGCTTTGAATACTGAATGTTATGTCCTGAAGAATAAAAAAAACATGAAACAGTGATCACCCCCACTAAACTCCCCCACTTAACACAAAAGGAGATGACCACCATTGCTTTTGGATCTGAAAACGTCCTAAGGCACCCCTAGATAAGCTTATAAAAACAAACAAAAAAAAAATCAAATACTTTGCTGATTTCAGAAATAATAGAGCCATTGGGCTTCTCTCCGTTCTGCAACTTTACGGTACATTATAAAAGAGACATACCAAATCAGAACCTCCTGCTGCCCATGTATGACATCCTGATGCATTGATTGTGTTGTTGGGTAAACTTCATTACTACCTTCTGTAATCTCCGAGTTAGCGACCTAACTAAAATACTGGTATCTGAGGGGTGGAGATAAATAGTACAATAATGTTCTGGGTAATTTGAAACTAATCTCATACTGACAATGATGGATGTTGTATGCTTTGAATAAGAGAACCATCCCATTCACTGACAAGATCCAGAGTATTCCACAGCTCTTTATTAAACACTTAATTAGTGAGGAGAAATCTAGCAGCTCCCTGAGCCTTTTCAACCATTAAAGAATTAATTGCCTGGAAGATTTCTTCAAAGAAATAAGTTTATCTAGCATGTCTAAATCAGACTGGGATATCTGCAGGTATCATAGTAATTTTGAGAAAAACAAGTTTCTCACATCCCTCATTAGAAATCCCAGTTGAATAAAAGATGTTGTAATAATTAAACATGACCTGATTAATGGAAGAAGAAGCATTTTTGGTGTGTACATTTTGTCTGCCCTGGAGTCATTGCAAAATTGACTTTAAGAATGTTAAGTGCCTGTCACGAAAAATTCTGGGAAGGCATTCCTCCCTGCTTTGATTTGAATCCACTTGAAATTAAAAGCTTCACTGTCTGTCTTATGTTATATATATATATATATATATATATATATATATATATATATATATATATATATAATATTGTTTATATATCTTTAATATTTAGGATTACAACCCACTGATATACAGGAACATTATGAAAATGATTATTTAGAATTAAATGGAAAGGTTTGTTTGTTATAAGTAGTGACTGAGCAGCCTGATTCTTTCAGTTAACAGCTGATAAGATTCTGGATGGGCTGCTCATGATTAGATACAACTGAATTTTTTTCATTAGTGATGAATGCCTTTATTAAAAATTTTCATGTGTTGCTGCTGCTTGAACATTGCCTGTTTTTTAGGTGGCAGTAATCTGAATTATCATCTGTCTACAATTGTAGTATGGCAATCTTTGTCTTATGGTGTTTGCTGGACAATGTAATATATTCAAACGCTGGACAAGACTTTGACACAGTTATGTTCATTGCAGCTCTCCTGCTACCTGAATTCTCAGCATTGGTAAGGATTTCAGATGTTCCCCTCTGTGGAAAATCTGGAGAACTACAGCTCAGGATACTGTAGAATGATCTAGAAGCAAATATTCATTCTAATATGTGATATAAGGAATGTTTGGTACACTTGTTGTAATGAGATCTTATTTTCTCAACAGCAAAAGCACCATAAATATATGTACTACTTGGTCTCAATGGTAACCAGCTCTGTTGACACATACTGGAAAAACTCAGGAAACTCAATGAACTGTGCAATCTTCTTAGTGCTAGATTTTAATGTCAATATTTACTAAGTCTGAAATATTGACTCTATTAATGGGCAGCTAAATAAATATGTCCTTCAGGACACTGACATACTGACAAACAATGTAACATTAACTGTCATGCAGTGTTTTTCTTTTTATGAATGACAACCGCAGATGTGTAAACGATCAATCACAATAGTCCGTGTGTATACTGTTTTTAAAACAGAATGCGGAATGTTTAAGAATTTATGACTTGCTAATTAATATTATTTTGTATCTGTAGTAAAATCATTTCTGCATATTTTATACCCATGGAGTATTTTTATGAAATGCTTTCAGAAAGATAGCAGCTTCACTAATTAGCTATTTTATAAGTATGTTAGTTTCACTAACTAACTATTTTATAACTATGTTGCTGAAAGGGGCTTTCTGAACAATTAGTTAATACTTTCCATTTTATGACATGTTTGGCTTTGGAACAGCTTATACAAACTTATATAAGGGTTTGTTGGAGTTTAGTTATGTTTACTCATCTATTATTAAATAATAAAGTATTGTATTTCTGTTATACAAGTGATCTTTTCTCTGTATAAAGGAGACAATGTGTCCTTTTACTAGTATCTAAAACATAAATTTGACAAACAGGTGATTCATTTCTTAGATTTAGAATTATGTACTGAAATTCATTTGGTACATCCTAGCTTATAAAAAAAGGAGGTGTCTGGTAATAATTACTTACGTGGTTCCAGCTTATCCATCTCATGTTCACTCAGCAGTTTCAAATGAGCAGTTACGTAGCTTGTAGAATGTGTAGTAAAAATGTTTTTTTTTACTTGAAAAGAGGATATGATAATGTAATTGAGAGTCTTTACTGGTTAGGCTGTGAAAAAGTCGGTTATCTGGCCTAACAATAATGGTAGAAAAAAATGTTTTTGTGCCATAGCAGGTATATTTCTGAATATGTGTTTGCTTTCTCTTTTTAATATTGAATTTTTCTTGGAAAGTATTTGCCTTGTATATATATTTTTAGTGACTCCTGGCTCTTGACGAACTAACAGAATATCTAACTTTAACTCGCATAATCCTTTTTCTTTTTCCATTTCATCATAAAAAGATATCTACTAATCAAAGTAAAACGTATTCTGACATTCTACCTAACAATGCCAATACAGGTCCAGATAATCTATTTCCTTGGTTCTTCCAGCTTTGCAAAGACTTGTTGGTACTTTTCTGTTATCAGGGCAACACTTTAAACGCAGTTGCTGAGCTCCAAATCCAGTGCCTTGTCATGTCCTTTTGGATCTTAATCTAACCAGGTGTGTGTGAAATATTTTACTGGATAATATTTAAAAAAGGAGATGTCACTTCTAAATTTTACTTACACCTGCTTAGATTAAGACCAAAACGACATGACAAGACTCTGGATTTGGAGCTCAGCAACTGCATTTAAAATGTTTCCCTCTTACGTAGCAGCTGGGCAAGTCAAATTAAAAAACAAAAAAACAAAACATGCAACCAAAACCCAGGAAAGCAGAACCTTGGTGAGACACTGATAATATGTGTTATATCAGGTACATGATCACTACTTTAAACTTCTTCTTCTTCTTTCGGCTTTTTCCCGGTTAGGGGTCGCCACAGTGGATCACCTGTCCACTCAAGTTGCCAGCCCGGCACCCAACCTTCCACAGAAGGCACACACATACACACACTCACACCTAGGGCCAATTTAGAGTGTCCAATCCACCTACAGCATGTCTTTGGGATGTGGGAGGAAACCGGAGCACGCGGAGGAACCCCACAGGGAGGACATGCAGACTCCACACAGAAGGCACCCCAGCCGAGGATTGAACCGGAGAACCTCAACTCCCATACATTATTTGTACTTCCTAACAATGGTTATTTCCATTGTCAGGGAAACCATTTTAAAGCAGTTGCTGACACTTAAAAAAAAAATGCTTCACAGCTACCAGCTGTTTCATGATTCCGATCACAGCTGCCAGAAGCCAGATAACTGCAAGTACGGAAATTGTGTTTTTGGAGGATGTACATACAAGCGCAGTTGTAATGGGCTGTATAGTGTTTAAATTACGGAGAAATTCCTTTTATTTGTACTTTGCTGTTATCGGAGCAAAACTTTTAACGTGGTTGCTGAGCTCCGAATCCAGTGTCCTGTCATGTTTTTTTGCTCTTCATCTAACCAGGTGTGTATAAAATATTTTACTGGATAATATTTAAAAAAGGAGATTTCAATTCTAAATTTTATGCAAGCCCAAAAAGACATGATAGGACACTGGATTCAGAGCTCAGCAACCGTGTTTAAAGTGTTGCCCTGATAACAGAAAAGTACCGACTTGTTTTCTCACTCACTCTACCATGTCTTTAATGTTTTTCTCATGGACTAAACAAAATCTTTGTTATACCTCTCCCATTCAATAAGTACAATTAAATAATAAAATAAAATAATTAGTCAATTAATTAATGAATTAGTTCATTCATTCATTCATTACTAATAACTCAAGTCACCGAACATTATTTAATATTACAGACTCATTTGTTTTGCTGTCTATGCTAGCCAACGTACTGTACAAACCTGGTTTTATACAAAACTTTTAGCATGTTTCAAAATATATCATTCTCACTACATTCCAATGTAGCGTCACTCAAGGCAGAAGTATTGTAACTGCTTTTCTTACTCTATACAATTTCATGCTCTCAGCAATGGATGGCGGTCGTCTGAATAGGACCTTGTTATTCATCTCACCAAGGTTTTGGTCTGAGTTCAAACTATTTTCCTTCTCATTTCATATCACATAATAACAATCATATTGAACTGGTCTTTCCTTCAAATGTTTTAGTCTGTTCCTAGACTTCACACTTTTGATATCTAACTGCATCAGTCAGCTTAAAGATAAATCACCTGGATTTTATTTGGTTCCTCTTTTGCCAAATCCTATGAACTAATAACGGTATTCTCCAAGCCTGAATGGAATATGGCTTACCCTCCTCTTCTATGCCATAGCACAAAACCAAAAAATTCCACAAGTCCTAATTAGCTGTATTTTTGATTTATTTGCCTTTCCCTTATATCTGAATACCACTGAATGTTTGTCTCCTCAGCTAACTGGCTGCCACAGTTTGCACAAACATCTCTCTTGTTAACAAAGTTGTTGTGTTTGACATGTCTTCCCGATTTTATGCAAGGATATACTCCAAAGTTATCCCCTAATTCCTCAGATCACAAACAAATTATCCATCTCTTCTCCTCAGCTCTCCGAACTCCTTAGGTCTCTTAAATCATGGATGCTCAGTATTGATCACAAAAATCTGGGATGATCTGAACCCAGTCATTAACAACAGTGATTTGGCCTTCAAGATTTAGACTAAAATTATTTCTAAATCAAAGAACCTCTTGCTCCCACAGCCCTTATTTTCCAACACCCAAACCTCATGCTATCCTTCTAAACTCTGAAACTTTGTCTTTCCTCATTTTACCCATACCACCTCCTCCTTTACCCCCATAAAGTTGTAGTTCAAGTTAATTTAAAATTCGTTTTGCAATGTTTTTCAAAACATTTATATTGTGGTGCTTTGTGATCAGTCTATTGTTCTGGTTATAAATAATAAATAAATAAATTCATCACCATCTCCTAAGTTGGTATGCCATTGCTTTCTTGCTTTAAACAAATATCTGTTTTCTTAGACATAGCTTTTACAGCTTTTT
This sequence comes from Protopterus annectens, assembly GCF_019279795.1. NCBI lineage: Eukaryota > Metazoa > Chordata > Ceratodontiformes > Protopteridae > Protopterus > Protopterus annectens. The sequence continues at coordinate 373,402,406 of NC_056738.1, read as the reverse complement.
TTGCAGTCTTATCAAGTTATTTGTTTATAGGTTATAAGGTCAAACACACTATGAAAGAATATGACACAGTGCTTGATAATGTAAGGTTGTTTATTCTGTATAGCAAATCGATCTTTAGATGACCCAGCAGAATCAAAACTCTTACTAGTACCCTTTCAATTAGATATTGGAGTGGTTATTAATAAGTGCATGTTTCAATGACAAAATACAATTGCTGACTGTTATCTGCATTTTTTATTCATAACATTTAGATTACCATTTATTAATTCTAGCACAGTGTGAAAAAATAAGAAACAGGAAGATTTTCTCACACAGATTTATTGCTTGGTACGATATAGTTCAATTTATTTTTGTTAGGTGTGCAATCAACACAGTAACACCAAAACATATGGCGAGTTCTAACTAAGTACTCTGTGTGAATTTCACGACCCTCTTCATCTTCACATTATAAAAAGTTTATTAACTGATCTCTTCTTTAAGGTTAGTGTTATCGTACGTGGTAGCAAAGATAATTAATGTTCAACAAATAATGCTACTTAGGAACATGAGCCAAACAAATAGGTTAACATACTGATGCATGATGACTAATACAATTATCCACAAGGAAATGCACCTCAGATTCACGTGTTTTCACAACATAGCTTTTAAGTTTATGGCAGATAGCTTTTAACAGCTTTATATAGTTAATAAAGTTATGTAATATTTGTTGAAAAAATTTACAGCATAACCAAAACACACAAATTATTTCCTACTATACAAAATATGTATAGACTTAGCCAATGCACAATCCTTCCCCATTGTTGTCGTTCTGAACATGGCTGTATCGGTGACATTATCGCCATTATCATCAGATCAGTTGTACATTATTTGTTGAAATCATTAGTCTTTCTGCAAAACTCATTCTCCAGAATCTTCTTCCACTCCATTGTGCTAGTTTGGTTTAAGCCCCCCTCACTTAATGAAATATATTTACATTCCCTATCATGTAAGAAAAGAAAATCATATTCTAAATCCTACCTTCCCTTCTAGAATATAAATTGCCAAGACTATTTATCTCTGATTTTTAGAGTAACTGCATGCCAAACGTGATGAAATTGGAATACGGTCATATTTTGGGAGGACACTTTAGGGATGAAAAAAACTAAAACTAGATACTTAGCTATATTTATTAGCCTGGTGAAATAAAAGGCACAGAGAATGCATGTACAGTTTGTACAGGATGTCAAAAGACAGCATGATGCCCTGAGTTCAGAAGTCTACTGATACATAATGCCATTGCTGATTTGAGTGGAGCATCATGGATCTTGTAGGTCTGTTGGTAGACTTTAATAATGGTTATCAATACATTCTAGTGATTGTTAACAATACTACTACATTTCGTGAAGCAGTACCCTTGTGAATAGCCAGGTCTATGTTCAGACATCAAATTCAACTTGTGGGAAATGGCTATTCCACGAACATTAAACACTGAATGTTACTTTTACTAAACAGGCATGTCTCTGAAAATAAAATCATCAAATGGCCATAGTTAGTCAACATAACGGAACCAAAACATACTACTTACTGGTAACTTGATATAAGATAACCTGTCCTTTCCCCAATTCCATGCAGCCTCGGAGTTTGTATATATAATTAACGGGGGATGTGGGGGGCACAGTCTCCCCATGTGATTAGTGTTGCCTGTTCACTGAGTCCTCCTGTTATGGTAATGTATGGCAATATAGTAATGATAGTGTAATGCATGCCATAGTACATTCACATACTCCGTGTGTTTGACATTTTGGAGAATTATATAAAGCTCTGATATTTTTATATATTACCAACCCTGGAAAATCATGTGCATCTGTGACGTAAGGAGGTACTGACAGCACAGCTAGCTGAAATTTTGTAAATAATTATATGTCATTTGTGAATATCAAACTGATCCATACAAGATGCTGGTGTTACAAATGTATTAGAAATGTATGCCATATGTGTATAAAACTGATTTGTACAGAAGTTTGTGTTGAAAATGTATTTGTAAAGTGCTTGTGTTTGAAATGTATGCACAGTGTACCTTACTGGAGAGACCAGAAGTGTACATCCGCTACTGTAACTATTTAAATGTACATGTTTTAACAGAGGAAACTGGAGGGTTAACTTCAGTCCAACAAACTTTAGAAAAATATCTGAAATTAAATCACTTTATAGGCTTGGCCATAAAGATGCTATCTCACAGGTTTCAATGCAGCTAGAGACACTAAGTCTGTACTAGGAAGTTTTCTGTATTGTCTTTGGGGTGAACTAATCACTACTCTGGAAATATAGAGGTATGCAATTGTTTTATGACTTCCAGCAGCTGCCAAAGATCTCAGTAAAAGCTTTGTGTGTGTATTTTTATAGGTAGGTGCTAAGTCCTGTCAGCTTCCAGCAGTGGGGGTTTTGCATAGGAACTAAAAGTCAGATGGCCCGAAATGATGTCATCCTGCAAGCTGTCCCAGCAGATATTATTTTAAGAAGTCTCTTAGTGAGACAGAGTACTCTGTACTCTGTCTTAGGCCTGTCAACAACAAGAAGGACCACTCACCAGGTCCTCTGCTTATATCTATTAACTCATTCACCACAATGGAGCTCAGGAAGTTTGCACTATAACTTCCAATGGGTGGAGCCTAAGCATTTTGACAGAATCAAATTATGTTCTCACATTTCAAACAATTATTCATATCTCTGGAACTATAGGAGTTATGAAAGAAGTGTGAACTGCAAACTCTGCTGCACAAACTGTTTTTATAGTGTTAGTATTCTTTACGTTCTTGGTCTTAAACCAAAGTTTTATAAGTCACAGTAAACACAGTAACCATTACATTTGTGATATTTTGTAAACAACTTATAATATCTCAACAACCACTCAAGTTATGCACATACTGTCAGCATTTTATTCATCTAGCTGAGAGTTTTCATATGGGGCTAAATAGTTCTGTCTGTGTTACTTGGTTGCTGAGATATTTAGAAAAATGTGAAAATTATATCTATATAAATTAATGTCATAAAAACAACAGTTAATATCTATTTAATTACACTAGACAGAGGTCAATTTTAATGAAGTTGAGTTTGCCATTGTGCAAGCTTTAAGATGAAATATTTTAAAACCTTGTGCATAGCATGGTTTTGGAATTATTGATGCAAATATAAACAAGCAATATCTGACACCTAGAGGCATCAGTAGGACTCATCTGTAAATGCACTTGTAGGTGTCACTCAGATGTATTGAGTTAAGTAACTTATTATGGTATAGTAATTATCTTAGACACAGTCAGGAATATAGTAAAGTTTAGTTTAGATATTGTTTTTCTTTATTTGTCTGAGCCTGTCCTGCAATATTATTTCAAATATTTCCTGTGGGTTTGAACTCTGATATCACTGTGAATATATACTTAGTATTTTCTTGTTCATAGGATACTAGGCTATTGGCCTGAAGGCCCTTATAAGCCTGGTCAAGAATTTTGCCCATATTCCCACAAAGTCAGCACCTGTTCCCTCTGTCTAGCAGGGACATAAGTGGGATCCCAGGGATGTATTTTCTGTTTCACATCCAGTCATCCAGGTTCCTCTTAAAGAGGGCTAGAGAGGTACTCTGATTGACATGGAGAGGGAGTCTATTCCAAAGATGGAGGAGTCTTTGGGACACAAATGTATCCCACCAATAAGTTCTATTAATGTCACAGACCAGGTTGAGGCCTTGCGTGCGGGTTGTATGAGTGGAGTTTGACTTACGAATATGCAGCAACTCCATCAAGGCTGAGTCTGAGATGTCCTTGTATGCCAGACACAGGTCACCTCTGAGCAGTCTGTATGAGATTGAGTAAAGGGACAGGGCTTTTAGCCTATCTGTATAGGATAGGTGTTTGAGACCCAGGATTTTTCTGGTCAGGAACTTCTGTGGTCTCTCCAACTGCTGCATGTGCTTGGCAAGGTGCATGCTGAAGGGGGCATTGTACTCAATAATGGGTCTGATAAGGGAAGAGTACTGGGATGTTATGACCTACTTGTTTCTCGATGAAATACCCTAATTTATGAGATGGGCCATGTAGAAAGCCTTCCGTACAACAGAGACAATGTGATGGTCAACAGTCACGTTGCTATCAGACTGGATGCCCAAGTCCATCATGACTGATTACATGCTTAGTACATTGCTATTAATGTGACAATTAGTGGGGATGCCATTTTTCCCAAAGGGGATAATGATGTATTTCTTGGCATTCAGTTTGATGCCATGCCTCTGGCACCAATTATTAGCTTGAGTAATGACATCTTGGAGGATGTTCACATCACAAGGAGAATTTAAGTGCCTAGCTTAAAGTCATCTGAAAACTTGGTCAGCCACAGACCACTGGTTTTGGCTTGCATCTCAGAAAAGTATCTCTCAAACAGTAGAGGCCTCAAAACCAATCCTTGGTGTACACCGCTCATTACAGGTCTACTACTAGAGGTGCCCCCCAGAAATGCATGCCTGTACTGGAAAGTTCATATCTTAACCTAAGTTTGTAATACATTCATGCCAGCAGACTATGTATAAATCTTCATGCAGGAATTATGCTGGCAAATGAGTTGAAACAACTATTCTGGGAAAATGTGGTATTTGAATTCAGGTTCACATAATATTAAGTTCTTGTAAGCACAATATAGTGTTCTTTTGGGGGATTTTTTGTTTTGGTATTGTAGCTTATCTCTAAGCAGCTGGTAGTGGTATACTGTGTTTTTCTCTCTAAATCCATGCAGAGATGTAAAAAGAAAGTCAGCAGAAAGTACTAATTTGGTACATAACAGAAATGCTGAATGATATACTTTCTGCAAAGCACAGCCTAACTCTTGTAAGAGCCATATAAGAATGTGAGACAAGAGTCCGTAATGGTCAGTGTCAAGGCTGGCATTACAGCAACAAAGATGCAGAACAATATATTTGCGTGCTTATATAAGTTCATTTACTTATTTAAGAGAGTTCCTGGCAGCGTTAACTGAAAATACACAATTATTTTTCATGATGTAATTTTATACAAGAACAGTTGTTTTATTAAAGTTATTTTTACTTATATTAATAGAATTTTATTAACAAGACTATATTATAGTGTTTAAATATAAATTAAATTATTCAAATTTCTACTATTTTCAGTTGCTGCCAGGAACTCTGTTTTGTCATTTGGGTCTCCACGAGTGAATTTTATTGTTCTTGGTTAAGTTGTTCACTCACACCATCAGCGTTTGTTCATTTACTTATTTCATGATGAACTTTTTCATTATTATATCATTACATCTGAGGATCTGAGGAAGTTATTCATATAATAATGAAAGTGCTCATAAGTAAATAAATGTTTGCGGTGCATGTCTACTTTCCCTGGCTAGTGTGGTTTGTGTTTTAACAGTCTGGCTTTTGGAGTTCACTTTTGTGAGTTATTTATTTATTTATTTTGTTGGTTGTTATAGTGATTATTTATACAAGCCACACAGATTACTACAGCAAGAACAAAGGTCTTATTAGTAGATCACATTGTTTTTCTAGATGTGGATCTGATTGCTAAGACTGCTTTGACAGTGCATTTAAATAATTGTCAGTTCCTACTATGACAACATTTTGGTTTTGGTAGTCATAGAGAAAAAATTATTAGATAGTGAAACTAAATCATTCAAATCATTTTATGATCTTCAATGTTTTGCCACACCTCTTACAGCTTTATCATCAACATACAACCAGAAATTAAATAAAGTGTAAATCAAAGATGAAGAATTGGTGCAGCAATTCACCTTAGATAGTGAATTGCAGCCAGGATATTTCTGGATGACTCATACCCCCCGTGAGATGTACTGCCATTTCAATGGCATAGAAGGTGGATGTTATGAGGCAGTGATGGTGACATCTGGTAAAGATGTTATACCAGCAAAACAAAATCTAGATAAATACAATTACAAGTGATGGCAAAAGAAGGTCCAAAGTCCTAAGTAAGTACTCAGCAGTAAGAGAAATAAAAAGTGTCTTCTTTCAGTGCTGTAAACCAGGACCAAACTCAGTATTAGGCAGCTGTCTAGGGCCTGGTGCTGTCTGGGGGATCCAGCTATCAGCATTATTTAAAAAAAATAACAAAGAAAAATTTACCTATAACATTTTAAAAGTACAACAACTGTACTGCCTTCTAAGTGTCTGCATATTGATCACCTATGTCTGCTTTAAAATTTCCTGGCATGCATCTCTTTTTCATTTGCAGATGCTAAACCCATAAAACTGGAGCTGTCACACACACACAGCCAATGACAGGCCTTCTAGGAACTGGTGCAAAATTTAATTTCACAGCAGCAAAAGAGGGCAGTCACTTGGATTAATTGTAGGAGAGATTTTTTTGTAGCATTACAAATGTACAGGGAGAGAAAGGAACTGCATTTATTTTTGTACAGCATGAGGAACTACAGAACAGAACTGGATGATCAGGTATATTGTAGGGGGTATCTTTTTGCTTTGCTGCCTATGGATATACCTCTAAACTTCTTATCATAAGAAATCTGCATAAAGTCAAAACAAATCAGGGGTAGATTTTAAATATTGCTCTGTTAAACTGAGAAAGTTGCTAGGATAACAGGTTTTGTGTTAGAATGCAATTTCTGAAGAATCAAATGTCTGTCATTATTTTGTGATTTCAGTCCTCAGTAGATTGCCAGAAAACCACAAATGTTATGAGGAACAGACCACAGATATGAGACAAAAATCTGGACATTATGCAAAAATCTGGTTAGCTGAGATGTATGCCTATGGGAATGAATGTGTGTGTGTCTGATGCAGCCTTCAGAATAAAATTAGTTAACAAAGGTGGTGTTGGCTCACCTGCACACTAGTACTGGCACTGAACATGATGTCATAAGTCATCTGCATCAGAAACATAGCTGGTTCATCCAGAGCCCTGTGCCACTCCCACGAACTAACACCCCACCCGCCACCTTGTATTCACCCTGAACATTATGTCATACATTATCTAGATCAGAAGCATAGCTGGCTCAACTAGCACACTATGCCAGTGCCACAAACACCCCTCCCCAGCTCTTTAAGTGAAGAGCAAAAGAAAAAATGGACTTCTCTAAAACCTGCATGATGATCTTGCAGACATGAGAACCCAGTAAAGCATTTGTTACTGCACTTGAGCTCACAGCCAGTTTGTTTTACATCGGAAGGGTTCTTTTACACTCTGGTGGAAGCAGAGAGCTAAATTCAACCCATCTAAGGTGGGAACTACTGGACAATAGCTTACTGTGTTTTATATGATTGGTCTGAGGGTTTATCTTTATAAAGGTCTTTCATCCTGCTAGTACAAAAGCTTCGCATTTGCACAATGCACAAATGCAGTTCCCTGTGCTCGTCTATAAGCAAAACTCTCCAGGTTAAAATCCTGTATAGGAAATGCTCTCCATAGTCTCCCACTGCTCACAGCTGCCAGTTTGTGCAGAGGGTGGTATCACTACAGGTCATCTACTAATATACTAGTAAACACTCCCACTTCGACTTTTAAGTGACTCTCCTTTACTCCTCCCCATCTAGAAATTGTGTTTCCTTGCCTTACATAGCATATACTAGATTCAGATCTACAGATTCTAGACTGTTTGGTATCACTGTGCTCTTAGACCAGCCATCTTAGATTAAGAGGGCCTACCTGCACCCTTGTTTCAGAAGTGTGTAGCTTAGGACCCATCTGAGCTGGGGATTGGTGGAGAAAGGCTCACTTTGGAGCTTTCCCATTGGTAGTTGTGTTGAAACTGTTTAAATATGCCTGTATATAAGCCTCACATTTGTGCAGATTTTTACTCAGTTTACTGGTGCTGCTCAATGTTTGGCAACTTTAGCCAGCGGTCTGGAGTGCACTTGCACTGAAATCCAAGGCATCCACTAAAAAAAACCTGAAAGTAAGTATATTTTAAGCCAGCATGACACTTTAACTGTATTTCACTGAATTGCTGCTTAATTTTTGCTGTTTGTCACTAAGTCCCGCTAGCCCACTTCCTTCCCAAATGCCACATTCAGAAAAATCCTGCCATAAGGGATAGGCAGTTTCCTATCATTTCTCCTACCATCCTGATTAATATGGGCATCTTGAGGCAATGTAGCAATTGCTTCATATATACCGACAACCATTTACTCCTTAAGCAAACTAACATCCTATGTGAGAGATGCAAATACACTGTGGAATTGGAGTCAATTCTCTCATGAAAAAACAAACTAAACATCAAACAGGTTGTCAGCACACATGCTTCACCTCTCAAGCAAACCTCACCTTCCATGCAAAATTAGGTCATGCCACATAAACTCACATATATGGAGGTACTCATTAAAAGCCTACGAAAAGAATAGAGACCTCTCAAATGCATACCACCCACATTCACCACTAAGCATAAAAAAACACTACACATATCAAAGCACACATCTGTGCCTCAACAAATAACCCCCTAATGCAAAACACATGAAATGTCTTTGTCATAGGCAACTCCATAGTGAGACACACAGATGTCCCTCTCACCAGATTGGAAAAGGAGAAGGTCACGATCAGCTCTCTATCTGACAAATCACACATGAACTCAAGTCACTGAACAAGTACCATTATGACTCTGTCATAGTCCATGTTGGAGTGAATCACTTGAGACGTATGACAACTCTCTGATTATGTGTCCCAGACAGGTATGTCCCTAGCCCTAAGTAGTATCTTACCCTCACCCAGGATGATGCCACAATATGACCAAAAAATGATTTATTTCAACAATTGGCTCAGCTTCTGGTGTCAGTCCAGGGGAATCCAGTATCTGTCAGCCTGAGAAGATTTCGTAGTCAGACCATGCTGCTTTGCTAGATATGGTCTGCACGTGTCCCCCCCTAGACTTTCGGATACTGGCAAAGGCCCTTACCTTTCCAATAGTGCCTAGTTTAGGCAATATCAAAACAACAAATTTTCCACTGTAACAAAATCTAATTGAGACAAACTTAGGGTCATGCTGCTTAATGCTAGTAGTTTAAACACAAAACTGCACTTTTTGGAAGCACTCCTCACTGTGGAGGATGCTGACGTCTGTGCAGTTACCCAGACATGGTTCAAGGCTGCTGACAGCACCCTGGCCCTGTAAGGCTACAATGCCTTCTACACATTCAGACCTCCAAATAAGCATGAAAGAACCAAATGTCTCTCTCAAACTACTCCCATGTCCAATTACCTATTGGGAAAGTACCATAACACATCATTGCTAGCTATAGATAACCCACCATGAAACAGGATACGCATACCACCTTCCTCGATTTACTGGTATCCCTCGCCATACAGTCCAAAACCTTAGTCATGGGAGATTTCAACTATCCTTCCATAGACTGAGAGACATACATGAGCAAAAACATGTTTGCCCAGAGATTCCTAGACTTTTTTAACACAAATGCAATGGAACAGATAGTCTGAACCCCCACTAGGGGCTCTAATGTTCTGGACATAGTATTCGCCAGCATGGGGGGGGTGGTCTCCGTACTTCCCCATGTGTGATGCCCTCCCTGGTTAAGTCAGACCACAGATCAGTCTCGTTTGAAGAAACTACTGGAACTGACACCCTCACAGGAACAAAATTTATAAAAAACTTCACCAAAGCTAACTACAGAGTACTAAGCGATGGTATAAAAAGCTTCATACCACCCATAATCACAGACACCAATGATCACTATACATAAGTGTACGCAAATGCCCTATATAAACACTTAAGTGACTGCTTAAACTCTGTTGTGCCTGACCAGATCAAAACCAGGTCTTCCCATAAAAACAAGCCATTGTGGTAGACTTAAAGTATAAACAGATTATATAATAAGAGGAAGAAACTGTTGTCCAAAAGCAAGAGATATCTCATTTTGCAGAGGAAGATTTCCCTCCTAAGTCTAAACAAGAAAATCATAAATCTTGTAAAGTCTTCTAAAGTAAATTACAAAACTAAAATCACATCCCAAGTGATCCAAGGATAATCATAACGCATTCTTTAACTACCTCTGAAGTCTAAAAGCCAATGCCCAGCTATGTGCCAAACTGGCTATAGATGGGATCAGTCATACTACACTGGAAGATATTGTCAACCTGCTAACTGACGGAATCAGTGCAAACTTCAACCCCCCCTATCCCAACCTACCATATCCCAAAACATACCTTACACCAGTCTTCTGCCTAGTATCTCTGGAGAACAGGTCATCTCTGTGCTTGCCTAGGACAAAAACATGGCCTCATTGGAACCAGATAATATCCCAGGTTGTTTACTAAACAATATAAAACAAGGCCTAGTGAACCCACTTGGCATTCTCTTCAATCATAACTTGAGAGCTGGCTATGTTCCTGCAGAATGGAGAACAGCAACAGTAATCCCCCTGCACAAAGGGAGGTCATTAACTGACCTTGGGAACTACAGACCCATAAGTGTAACTAGCCTCATCTGCAAGACCATGGAAAGAATTATCATGGACCTTATAAATAAGGACATAAGTGACCTCCAAACTCTGGGCCCAACCCACTGGGTTTGTTAATGGTAGATCACCCTTATTAAATCTGGTAGACTTATTTGAGAATATCTCTAAAGCCATGGATGAAGGTAAGATAGTGCACACAGCCTATCTCAACCTTACCAAGCCTTTTGACACAATTCCCCACTCTGGCATCATTGAGAAACTCTCCCAGATAGGGATTAATCCTTATGTCACTAGATGGGTAGCCAGTTGGCTCACAAGCAGAACACAATCTGTCAAAATTGGTGACTCCATCTCCACCAGTAGACCCGTCACCAGTGGAGTACCACAGGGTTCTGTGTTGGGCTCCTTACTGTTTGGCATCTATGCTCAGAAGTCCAGGCAAAAGTAGATGGCCTTTGGTTCACCAGGTTTGCTGATGATTGTAAACTGGGAACAATCACTGAGTCCCCCAATGATGTCAACATATTACAAGAAGGGTTAACACAAACAAATGATTGGTGCTAAAGCCATGGTCTAAAACTAAATGCAAACAAATGCATTATTATTCACTTTGACAAAATGGAATTACCTACAAATTACAATACTGACAGCATGCAATACTGACAGCACTCCCCTGAGTTCCAACCCTGTGGTGCGAGACTTGGGAACACAGGTTGATAGCAATCTGAACTTTAACTACCAAGTTTCCACAGTAGTAAGGAAAGCCTTCTATGTACCACACCTCATAAGCAAGGGCATAGCATGCAGGTCAAGGGATGTTATTATAACTCCACTGTACTCAACCCTCATCAGACCACTAATAGAGTATAATGCACTCTGCTGCATGTACCTCACCAGACACCTGCAGCAGCTTGAGAGGTTTCTCGTTAAGAAAATACAGGGACTCCAAACCATGACCTATGTGGACAAGCTGAATCTTATAGGCTGCTGAGAGGTGATTGTGCCTGGCCTACAGGGCAATCTCCAATCCTGCCCTAATGGAAATGCTGCACATCCATAAGTCAAATGGCTCAAGAGTCACTCACTCTAGGGATCTCAACCTAATTTTGTAACATCAACAGATCATGCTGGTGAGACAGATATGTCTCCCGGAGACGAACACTTCTCTGGAATAGACTCCCTCTTCACATAAAATGGAGCTCCTCACTGACCCTATTCAAAAGCAACCTAGATAATGGGATGGGAGACCACAAATTCGCCCCTGGGGTGACACCCATGTCCCTCATGGACATGGATAGCTGGTGTTGATCACAGACCCACTCTGTTCATAAATTTGTTCTGTGAACTTTCCAAAAAAGAACAAATGGGGGATACTTGGGATTAACATGACTAGGCTTGTAAAGGCTCTAGGGCCACTAGCCTAATAACCTCTTATGAATTTATGAATGTATGAACTTATGAAATGTAGCAAAGAGTTGCTACCGTTCATACCCAGCCTGCACTGAGCACTAAAGTGTACAGTTTGTTCTTTTAAACTATAGTAAATGTCTTGATACAAATGTAGCAAACAGTTGCTACAGTTTATAATCTGTCTGCATGGAGCTCTGTAGTGCTCAGATTTTAATTAAAAAAGAAAAACATTTTCTGTAGCAAGCAGTTGTGACAGTTTAGACCACACATGGAGTGCTATAGGACTCAGGTTTGACTGCAAATGCAATACTGTTTTTTAAAAGCCGGTGTTGACTAAAGAAAGGTTAGCATGATGGATAGCCACCCAATCGTGCCCCATAACACTTTGAACTCAGGGCAGTTGCCCCTCTAGGCCTGCCCTAGCTACGCTACTGATCTGTGCATCCATTATACAGTGCTTCAACACTTCTTTCCATTTTAGAATATTTTTGCTATTACAAAAAAATGAAAAATGAAAATGCTATGAGTAAGACAGCTTTAACAGACTCATTCTAAAGTAAATGAAAGGTGTTTTGTAATTACAGTATTAACAAGTAGCAGTTTTACTAACATTTGAAGCAGTGGCTCTGTTTTTATGTTAATTCTGCTGTCTTTTTTGTATTTTCACTTTTCAAGTGAAAGGTGTGGTTTTTTTGAAGTAAACAAAGTAAAGTGATTAAAAGGCCAAATTGTATTTTTTTTTTTGCAATATGATTATGTATTTTAGCATAGTTTTTTATATGTTGCAATATATAAATTAGTACAAAAATATTTTATATTTCCATGCTAGCTGCAGCAACAGCAGAGCATTTTATCATAGCAAGAAAATGTGATCCTTGGTTTTGTTATGCTGTTGAATGTTCTGTGCGTTTATTATTTAGCTATGAGTACATTTGATAGCAAGAAATCTGTGAGTTTAATATTAATATTTTAACTAGCTTGTTTTTTGCCAGCACACATGTGAAGTGTATTAAAGCTGCAACAGTTTGTCTAGCCCTTAGTGTAGATGGGTAAGGCTATGAAATGTTAAAGAGCTGCTTCCTGTAGTACATGGTTTGATTCCCTCAGCCTTCATTTGTATTCTGTGTAATGATTGCTAAGTCACTTCACCACACAGTATTCCCTGGCTGCTCCTGAAAATGGGCACTTGATCCTGTGGGCTGTCTCAGGCTGTTAGCCAATGCATTATACATTTGTCTTTTGAATTCCTACACCCTTCACATAGATGATAATTAATACTTGACAAAGTGCTACATGAGTATGAATCCCACCACATCTTTCATAGCTCAATGGGTTTACACATGCATTTTCACTAAATATGAGTTTCAAAGGAAGAGATGCTTTCATGCTAATAGTGTTTTCAGCGTGAGACTGTTTTGTTTTGTTTTGTTTAGAAAATGGCTGCCAGTGATTTGTCTGTAAATTTGAAATCAAATTTGAAATAAAATTTAAATTTCTGTGATGTGTGAACACAAAGAAAGATAGTGTGTACACTAACAGCTTTGAAGAGTGTATAGGGTTACTGGTGAGGGTCAGCCAAGTAATAACGTACTGGGCTGGCAGGGACCTAATTCATTACCCTGTACAGGGCCCCATCTGTCTACAGGCTAGTTCTGTTGACTCTGAAAGTATATAGTCCAACACTACAGCATTATTAGCCATTCTTCAAGAAGACAGAGAGGCTAAAAATGATATGTTGGTATCCTGCAAGCATGTAAAGCACCCCCCATCAAATCAGTATGCTATATGCAGTAAAATTTCTGATTTTTGTATGACTTGTGGATTGTTGAAGCAAAGTTGATACAACATTTATACTGTCTTTAATTGTTTTGTTTTATTCATTGGACTATTACTAGTGGAGTTGGCATAATGGTTAAGGTGATTACTTCACTGACACAAGGTACAGGGTTTGATGCTCACCTTTGGTCTATTTCCAGCTATTGGTTAGGTATGTAATAGTCTGCATAATAATTGTCCATTATTTACCTATGCATGTAATTAATTAATAAACTTGGATTGTGTAATATATTCTAAACATGTTCCATTTTAGTAATATTTTTGCAGTACCTTCTTTACAACCTCCAGCGTCTGCAAAGAGGATGACATTTGTCAGATCATATAGTTTGCATTATATAGACTGATGTTCAGAACTGTCAGATATTGATCATTCATTATGTAGTCCTTGTTTGCATATTGTTGTGATACAGTCTTCTCTACAAGATTGAACTGGAAAGGAATTCAGCATTTAGTTCAAAATTGTTATTCTGGCATTTAGTGGAGAGGACTAAAGCTCTGACTTGTTACTGAGATGCTTCCTAAGGTATAGGGTGTAGGGGCTGAATCTTTTCACATTTACCTACTGTATGACATTGAGCAAGTCATGTAACAAGACACTGCTTTGGAGTAATTCAGAATTTAGACTATGCTCCTTAAAGGTCTCCTGGACTGCATGCCTAGTAACATTTAACCTGTTGTCTGTTTTTTGCCAGCCATCCCGTACTGTATAGCTGATCTAGTTCACAAAATGTTATGGTAATATCACCACCATAGCATTTTTTTTAATGTAGCACAGACAATTTATGCTCAAGGGCAGCAGATACCAAATGCAAAGTTGTTTCCCAGCAGCAACCTCTGCAGTAATAATAGTTTTCTTTAATATGGAATTACTCAAATGACTTGTACTTCTGCAGAGACTGTAGATATTGTCTTACAATATATTATCAGGTGGTTAATATTTCTTATGATCTCATAAATGCTTTTCTATTTAAACTGTGCTGCATGTGGCTGGGCTGAGTCTTATGCTAGGATGCTAGTGATGTTCATACAGTTTCACGTAGTTCATTCAAAGCTACTAATAAAGCAAATGTAATTTGTTTCTTCTTAACTATAATGGGTGTAGAAGGTCAACAAAGTGACTTTAATTGCTGCTGGGGTGGGGGGCTCTCTGTGGAAATAGTACCATATGGCCTGGCCATCTTGTCATTTTAAAACAGTCTTTAATCAGGCTTTGCAGGACTGTGTGTGTGTTTGTGTGTGTGAATTAAGATGGAATACTTTGGATACTGTGTGCCTGTGTGAACCAAATTTGAAATATGTGACTTTGGTCATTACTATGGTTATTAATTTATTGATGAGACATCTGAGAAAGATGCAGTCAACAATGTAGCTATAACTGCTAGGTTTGGGGGATGTTTATGGGTGCACATGTCCACATAATATGTCCCTGGCCAGATGCATTTGCATTTTCAATGACTTTCAGTTTTGAGGGAAGAGACATTTACTGCTGCTCATAACAAATCTGTTTTTAATGTCATGGTCATAGGTATTTTTGCCCTAAAATTTGAAAAAAAAGAATTTAAATCAACTTTGTCCAATCACCGTAAAAGGAAGAAGAAAATAGTGTGCACACTGACAGGTCTGATCATTTGTTATGGTAACCTGAGCCCCAAGTAACTGCACACTGGAATGGCTGGGGGGCCCTGCTATTTCCTTGCCTAGGGCCCCATTTGACCATACTCCAGCTGTGCTGTAAACAGTGTAGTACACCCCACAGGAATGTGGATACAGGCCAAGTTACACAATTAGATACTAAATATGATTAGCTGATGAAGTGATAATTGTTATTTCTGTCAACACAACATGAGTCCTTTATGTCAAATCTACTGCTTACCAGAGAAAACACGTTTATGTACTGCTCACTGTAACATCTGCAGCTCTCTTATAATGATTTCACTTAATTATGAAAGGACTAGAGTTCTGATTTTCTAAACCTGCTCTTGCACATATAAAACAATGAAGATGGTTTGTATAAACAGTACAGCCAAATTTAGTTTTACAGCATTTCACACTTATGCAAAAAAAACTACTATTTCCATGGGTTGTTATTGTACCTATACTGAATTTTTATTGATGGTCAGTCAGATTGCATTAATTAATGTGACATTTTTAATTATAAGTATTATTGCGATGATATTACCATTGCTTTTAACTGTGCCTTGCCACACTTGGTTATGAAATGGGTAACAGCTGAAAATAGATCAGCTTACCCATAAAGATGTCAGGTCAACAAATAAATATAAACTGGGCCTCTGTTTCCAGTTTTGGCATACATCTCTAATCTAAGTGCACAGCAAACTAAAGCAGTCATAGCATTCCATAGTAATGAAAATGCATACTTGCAGAGTATTATGGGTAATGCATTAGTATTCTACATGCTAGCTGTTGATAACTATCCCATTGTTAATGTTGTGAATGTGGAGTCACATAGCTTATGAACATCAGAAACAAAGAGCCAGAAAAAGAAAAACTTCTACTTTGATTGCAGAAGTACCAGGTCAGTGATACAAGTAAATCATGTAAATGACCCTTGACCTTCTGCCAGGATCTAGCAGATTTAAGCCACTTAAAAATGAACTTCTGTGTCAGAACAATACATTGTGTGGTTTACCTGGTTGTACAAGATGCAACAGCAAGTACCTGTAGTAGATGTATATACAGACAAATGTACAAACTGCACTGATGTGTATCACAAGGCCATATGAGGAATTAGTAACTGATACACCTCTATATTGTGGCCTTTGCACATTGCCTCAGCTTAGTAATACTGATGTTCCACTAAGGCATTTCATACAGTTCAGTATAATTCTCCCAGATAAAAAAGGAGATGCTTCCCACTACGGCACACATTTGTTTGGATCGTTCTGGGTTGGTACATTTACACTTTTCGGATACGTATTGCTATGTAGTAAGTGGAATAAGTTGTACTGCAGTCAGCTTGCATGCTGTGTTTTACCCTATTCATGCAACTGACTCTCACTATTCATGACTTTTTGAAGACCAGGTGATGTTTTTGTAACTAAAACTGATATGGAATTACAAGCTGCCAGAATTAGCTCTGTGACAGATGCTTTGGAAATGTTATGTGTATATTAAACACAGCTTCAAAAAATATGCTACTTATACTGCAGACTGTTTCTCCATAATAGCTGTCATTATCAGCAATTTAAGCAACACATCGTGTAGCAGAAATTTCAGCACTATTATAGCACAGAATTAAGAAGGAAATTACATATAATAAATGTTGATGATGAACCATAAATGATTCTCTGCATACTGCAGCTTTCACTAACCTTTGATTCAACCAGGATAACTTGATTTAATTCATATATGAATATCTTTGGAGGCCTAATTTAGACTGCTGTGGCAGGAAATTCAAATGTTATACATGTGGTATAGAAAAGTTTAGCAGAATATAAGGTGTGTTGTGGAAATTTTATATCAGTCTAGACGAGCAAAAATTAACACGTGTACCAAAGACACACCCATCAAAAAAAATCCCAAATGTTGCTCAGGATATAGCCCATTTACTGAATCAGATTGTATGATTTCACACTCTCTCATACAAGGACAGCCTTCAAGTACAGCTTCCCTTTTTGGGACATATTTAATTTTTGACAGGGACTTTTAAATGACGCATTGCATTCTCCAATAGAAAGCATTTTTGGTGGAACAGAGAAATTTATCTGAACTAAAACTTTCATTTGCAGGGTTCTAAAGCAGTTTTGATGAATCAGGCTTGACTAGGCTGTTTTTATATTTTGTTAAACCTTGTTTCTACAGAGTCCTTATGGCTGTTTCATGAATCAGGCTTGACTAGGCTGTTTTTACATTTTATTAAACCTCGTTTGTTCAGAGTCCTTATGGCAGTCTTAACAGCCATTATAGACTCATGAAATTTACTAGCTCTTACAGCTGCACACAGTAACACCCTGCTACATGTTTAAGTAACTCTGCTGCATTGCTGGTCTGGAACAGTGACATCATGTATTACGGCAAACAGATTTCAAATATGATACATAATTTAGATCCATCAGCTAAAACTGCAAAGATCAAACAGAAAGCAAGTCCTTTGCCTTTATCAGAATTACAAAGTTAGACTCAAAAGTGAGAAATAGGTAAACTGTATTTAATGAACAGTCTACAGAAGAACTTGATACCATAGTTGTTGTTTGTCTTTCAGCTTTTCGGTAAGGGGTCGCCACAGCGGAACTCCGGTCTGCTAATGATTGGTAGTAGATTTTTTTTACGAAACCATAGTGAGGTATAATATTCCGGTCTATATTAGGTAATCGAATACCTAAAGATTGACACCTAAACAGTGAAAGCTGTAAATATCGAACAGCCACTTCTGCAAATTCTTTCAGAGGGAAAGAATTTATTGGCCGTTATCGGGAATCTGCCCTTTTTTCCACTGTAGAACAATCTCAGAGTTGGTATATTTAGTTGAGGGGGCACAGCCAGTCACTCGTTTAGGGTTTTACATTTTTTTTTCTCCAGCAAAGCAAATTCTTTCCCTACGAAAGAATTTGTGGAAGTGGCCATTCGATGTTTAGGTGTCAAGCTTTAGGTATTTGATTACCTAAAGCTTCGACTTTATAATATAGACCCTAATATTCAGCTTTGTAATACAAAGAACTAAAAGAGTTACAGCCACATGGATTTAAGATTGATTTGGATATTAAAGAAAACATATTCATTTTGCTTTTAATAAAAAAGAATATTTGTGATTGACGACTGTTTTGAAGCACTAATTTAACAACACAGTAAGACACTGGCCTAATTTGACACAGGAGCACAGATTCTCCCTGCTGTCAGTGGCTTACATTTGCCTACTTGCCAGAAAGCTAAAGTGACATTTATTGGTTTCATTCAAATGAAAAACTGCCCTCTCATTGCTGTTAAGAAAATCTTTGGTTATAACGTGGTGGTTTTGATCTCAAACAGAGACTAGGGAAGTTGTATTCAGCTCAAATATGGACATTAGAATATAAAAGGAGTACTGCAGAGATAGCATTTAGGACTATGCATATTGCGTCATTCTTGATAATGTGGTGGCCTTACAGCATGTGGGGTTTGGACAATAGAGTTAACAGTCACTATGCAAGAGAGAGGAATAAATAAAAATATATTTAAACAAATTACAGTGTGAAAGGGTACTTGGTTTCTCCTGCAACCATAACTAGAGGTCTAACTTGCAGATTTATTTTTCATCTGACTTCCTCAGAATACTAGAGGAAGGAAGGCAATGACCTGACTTCCATCATTCCTGGCTAACTTATCAACTTATCATTGGGTTGGTTATTGTTAGTGGTATCAGAGATAAAATGTCTTCTTTGTTGATGGACCGAATAATATAAAAATCTGGTGATGGATTTTTAAAAAAATAATGTATTTACAAAGAGAAATGCTGAAGTTTACAAAGTGGAATAGTGACTATAAAACAGAGTTTTTGAGGGAACATCAACTCTGTAAGTTGTGCTTAAAATGCTACAAATCATGAAAGGGATGCAACTACATTTACCATATTCACTCATATTGGCATTTTACATTGAAGGCATTTTACTTTTAAAGATTCCTAACTAACAACTCCCATGATCATACCTCTCTACCTCTTAGTACAAGAAATCTGGACAATCCACAATTAGTGAGGGACACTTTTTAAATATTGCTCTTACAAACTTAGAAAATTGACAGAACAACAGATTTTGTATTAGCATGAATTTTCTGAAGGATATTAAGTCAGAAAGTCAAATGTACATCATTATTTTCTGACTTCAGACCTCAGTGATTTTGAGAAATGGTCCAAAAATATCTGGACATTCTGCGAAAATCTGGACAGTTGAGAGCTATGCCCATGACACATAAGGACACAGCTGGGTTGGGTTGCATGGCTAGGCTTATAAAGGCGGTCATTAGCTTAGCATACACCTATGAATCTGTAAGAAAATTTGCACAGTAGCTACAAAACCTCTTGTTAGGGTTTAAAAGCATATTTTGATCATAAATTAATTTCACACGCAAAAATGCAAAACTTGTATTTCTCATTTTAAAGCATTCTGGTATATGCAAAATTCAGCATTTCTAATGCAGACTGTGTAGTACTTATGTTAATTGTTTACTAGAAAAAAAAAATAAACCTGCGAGCTCTGAAACCACATTCCTCACATTAAGAACCAACTCTTATCTTTAGGAGATGAAAGAATTTTTGCAGACATATTCAGCTTATATAATTATAGAATCCTATGAGTTATGATAACATTATTATAGCAATAACAGACAAGGTCGGTGTGGTATATTGAAGATTTACCCATGGTTGGAGTGATTAAATAAAGTCAACCAAGGATAAATTTCAAAATACCACAACCCTGGTGTCAGTTATTGATATTATACAATGATAGCGTTGTCGCCTCACAGTAAGACGCTGTCCGGTTCGATTCTCAGCTAGAGCGTCTTCTGCGTGGAGACATGCGTGAATGGGAGTACCTTCATTGAAGGTTGTATGTCAGGGCTGGTAACTCAGCATGTAAAAATCAACTACCAATTATTAGCTGACCGGAGTTCCGCTGTGGCGACCCCTAACCGGGAAAAGCCGAAAGACACAACAACATGATTTAAGAAAAACAATAATTACTTTTCTTAAATAATGTCTTTGTATAATGGCACATTACTGCTCTTCTGCAGCTGGCGGTATACTGCTTCCTTGTGTTGCTGTGCTGTGCATGCGTATGTGACTTGTATCCCATGCATACTCAATACATCAATGCTTTAAAACGGAAGCAAAAGAGAAAAAGTTTCCGTTGCTCCGTTTTTGCTTTCTTTTCTTTTTTTTTTAATTAAAAAAAAAAATAAAAAATGTTAGGGCAGTTTAGGGGTAGGAGAGAGACAGCATGGAAATAATACAAAGGATATCAGGTACATGTGTTTAATTTTAAATAGCGTACCTGATTTCCCTAGTATTTTGTCCAAGCTGCCTCTCTGGTATGTCCGGAGTCAGGGCTAAAATTTTATTTTTATTTTTAAGAAATAAAAATAAAATTTAAACAATATACCAACAGAAAGCAGTCCGGGAGACCGGACCTTTTTCCATTGGTATATTACAATGGGCACGCTGGTTGGCCTGGCCAATCAGTATCCTCATTTTTGAATGCTAATGGCCAGTCATTGTATAATGCACAATATTACCCTGAAGTATGACTTTAAAGTCACCGTTCAAAACCACCCTGGAAGAGTTCATTGAGATGGGTTGCGTAAATGGTATTCAAAAATCTACATCAGAACAATTATAAAATGTTCAAACAAGAGCCAGTTAATTAAAATGCCAGAGAAATGCATTGGTTCAGCAATCTTATAAACAATAATGTCAGTTTAAACAATATATCAAGGCCATCTTTGCTTAACTGATGAGATATTTCACATCTTGGCAGGTAACGCTTTTAAGTTATATATATATATATATATATATATATATATATATATATATATATATATATATATATGTGTGTGTGTGTGTGTGTGTGGGTGTGTGTGTCTATATGGAGCCCCTTCAGAAATTCTTCAAAAGTTTGAAATTCTTCAAAACTTAGAACTTCAAATGGCCAAGACCAGAAGATTGAAGTTTTGAAACTTTTTATTTTAAACTCAGGATGATGGCCAAGTTAGTTTTCACCAATGCCTAGAAGTGATAGTTTGACAAAACTGTATGCACACCAAATAACATTATGTACAGAGCAAATGTTTGCTGTCACATCTGTGGACATGAAAGTGGCACTGATCACTGTAGGTCATTAGATGTGGCACACAGACACACACACACACACACACACACACACACACACACACACACACACACACACACACACACACACACACACACACACACACACAGTAAATATAATAGAAGTCTACAGTGCAGGAGTTGAGAATATTGAACAGATGAATATTTTGAATGAAAGTTGTGTAATTTGGTTTATGCATAATTCATGAAAGTTTACTTCTTGGATATTCTTCCTGTGGATATTCTTCCTGCTTCATCCTCGACCAATGGCTATCTCAAACTCACAAGATGGGCCAATCACAAACCATTTGAATGGGGAGAACAGGCTTCAAGCATCATTTCCACTCTATCGTCAGTCTGCAGCCATTAATTCATAACTAGAAATTAAATAGTCACAATCACTAATTCAGGTTGCAAGATGGCTTTCTAAGCTATTTCTTTTTTATCTAAAAATTATTATTGGCAATTGCTTGGGAAGAATGAGGGAGTGGGTGTGAGTACTGTCAGCAGTTATTTATAAAACTGCAAATGTTCTTCTACAGCCTCACCTAATCTCCTCTGGAATGGGAAGATTGAAACCAGGAAATTAGGACTGTGGTGTCATCTATAAATATAAATTTGAGAAGAGTGAGTGGCAATCTTAGTGGAAAGACAGGGTTATGGTTGCACAGGATATATTCATATATATATTTTTGTATTTTCTATACTGGTGTCAGGAAGCCTGTGTATCTGCATATCCCTGGCTGGGAAATCTGGCTTTGAGAAAATGGGATTGTATAGCCAAGAATAATTACTTTATATATGCTGTGTGGAGATGTGGGGTGCAGCACACTGCAGCATACCCATTACAGCTGTTTTGAACTGTAATAGCTGGGCAGTCTAGATGAATTGCTCCATTAATACAGGGCCATGTGTGCTGCTGGTATTAAAGGTAAAGAACTTAGAGCAAAAAAATCTGGGCAAAGCCTAAAATGATGGGTGGACATATAGGATCGGATTTTAAATATTTCTCTTACAAACTTAGAAAGTTGATAGAATAATATGTTTTGTATTAGCATGAATTTTCTGAAGGATGTGGAGTCTTAAACTCAAACGTTTGTCATTATTTAATGACTTCAATCCTCAGCTATTTGCCAGAAAAGGTACAGATTTTAGGAGGAACACAACAAAAATATGAGGCAAAAATCTGGACATTCTGCAAAAATCTGAACAGTTGAGAGGTATGCACTGCAGAGGTTTATTTTTGCCCTGTTCTTCCCTCCCCAGACTTTGAAAGGGTAATTACATCTCTTAACTGTTCAAAAAATGGGGAGTTAAAAGAAAATGACATTTCTCATTGCAGTGTTTCAAGTGATGCACATGAAGCTAATCAAAGAAGTCAGTGAATGCGTAACTGATACTTTTCACAAGACAAATCATCATTGCAAGTAGTCTGGGGTGCCCTAACAAACACCAAACACGGGAGGCAGGAGATAAGGTGAAAGAAAGATTCCTTTAATCCAACACAAAATACGTTCTGGTACCTCGGCAATTCGCCTTCATGGAACATTTACCATGTACACTCATCTTCCTTATATATATTCATCAATTAATCAATTAATCTATTCTACATTATCAACTATATAATTATTCAATTAATTTAAATATTATGAAAAAACAGAATAAATACAATATTTAATACACTTCTAAATGTGTTCCTTGAATACAATCATTAAATAAATCATTAAATACTAACATTTTCATAGACATTTCTCCCAAACAAATGCATCCACCCCATCTTATTAAGGCATTACCAGAAGGGGAGTTCAAAAGAATATTAAGGAATACTTCAGAAACTGAATTATGGGAAGGAGTTTGTGAAGAAACTCTCATCAGATTAACAACTAGAGGATATGATAGTAATGTGTTATTTAACATCAGGGATAGATTATGCAAAACTAAAGTTTTTGGAAGGGATAAATATTACAAGGAACATTCATGCTCGTCAGTTAGTTCAATTAAAGATAGGATATTTTTTGTGTCAAGATTCTCAAATTTTTCTGTTATAGTGGAGCAGATTTTGAAAGATCTTTGGCATGTTGTTAGTGATGATCTAAATGTAGGACATCTATTTCCCAAACATATAACTTTTTCTTACAGTAGATATTGTAATTTAAAAGAATTGTTAAATAGAAAATTGATATATTTTACTGATAGAAATGTTGGTATGTATTGTCGTGGGCATTGTTCAGTATGTGAGAAAGTAAAAAACATGCATGGGTTGAAAATTAATGGCAAAAGATATTTTGCATTTGAAAAATTTGATTGTCTGTCATTTGGGGTGGTGTATATTTTTGGGTGCAATTGTAGTACACCTTTATGGTACATTGGACAGACTACTAGAAAGGTTAAAGTGCGCATTTTAGAGCACTTGGGGGATATAAGAAGGGGCAATATGGAAAGTCCAGTGGCTTCCCATTTCATTAACTTTCATAATGGGAGCATTGAGGGTTTTTCATTTAGCGTGTTAGCTAGACCCCATGTTGGTGTAGAGAATTTTAAGACCGCATTATGCAGGCTGGAACATAAAATGATTTTGGGATATCAGACACTATCTCCCAAAGGAATGAATTTGGAGAGTGGGTTAGTAACATAAAATCGAGTTATTTATTTCAATTTGAGGACATAATTATTGTTATTTATATATTATATTCATACATTCAGGAGCAATATATTGATGTTTATGTGGGCATTAAATAAAAAATAAATAAAAAATAAAAAATTTGGGAGAAATGTCTATGAAAATGTTAGTATTTAATGATTTATTTAATGATTGTATTCAAGGAACAGATTTAGAAGTGTATTAAATATTGTATTTATTCTGTTTTTTTCATAAGATTTAAATTAATTGAATAATTATATAATTGATAATGTGGAATAGATTAATTGATTAATTGATGAATATATATAAGGAAGATGAGTGTACATGGTAAATGTTCCATGAAGGCGAATTGCCAAGGTACCAGAACGTGTTTTGTGTTGGATTAAAGGAATCTTCCTTTCACCTTATCTCCTGCCTCCCATGTTTTGTGTTTCTTTGGACAGTGTTTTTCCTGGTTTCTTGGTTTTTTTGGGTGCCCTAACAAAGCAACATGTTTATTTTGCTTAGACAAGAAAACATCAGACATAAAAAGATCAGGCATTGTTCTTTACCTTTAATACCAGTAGCACACATGACCCTGTATTAACGGAGCAATTGATCTAGACTGCCCAGCTATTACAGTTCAAAACAGCTGCAAACAGAGACAACTTCTGTAAAGCTTTTTGTGAACATGAATGATTTATACAAGCGATAGGAGGTAATTTTTTCTCCTTGATTACTGATTTTCTATTGGGTGACTTCTACTTAAACATGTTACATTAATAAGATATTATTTACTACCCGTACAAAAGCAATGTTTTGCACAGAATTAAATTTATATGCGTTTCATCAAATACTTCATTTTTTTGCACAACAGGAAGTTTCTTTTTGACATATAAGAAACATAAAGAAGCAGAAGGCTACTGCATATCAAGACAACTAATAATATACATCAGTAATTTGTCTAGAGCGACTTGTGCCGTTAAGACATATTGTTAATGCCAGAAGATGGCAAACAGGTTAGCTAAAATTTTATAAGAAAATAGATTATTTGTTGGTATTCTGAACAGCAAGACAATCTATATATGTAATTTTGGCATAATAGATCAACTAGAGTAAAGGATTGTGTAAATAACTGCATAGAGCACTTTGGGATACGAATGAATATAGTATGCAATGAGTGATGTAACAATACATTTTATGGCATGGCTACTGCTGTGAAACAGTGACAAAGGGTCAATCATAGGTAAACTGGCACCCTAAGTGAAGGGCTTCATGGTGCCCCCACTCCCCATATACATCACCCGGTACCACCAGCCCCCATACTGCTCTATCTGCACAATCCAGACCACTGTTTTTCTTCCTTTGTCCTCACAGTTTGTCTTGCTCTTCAATTTATTGTTTTCCTTTAGTGATTCATTCAACATGTCCTATCTGGGCAAGACTGCACTCTGATAACTGCGTAGGGTAACAAATGCATTAAGCCATGGGTCAGGGGGTCACAAGCCCAAGAAGCTATGGGGGTTCTACATGCAATGCATTTTAGAGCTCTTTAAACAACTTTTTCATGCAATGATGTCCTGAACAAAAACCACAATCAATGAAAGAAATTCAGTCTTACCCTTCAGTTTGTTTGTTTTTTTTCCTACATCCTTTCAGCACATCTTAACTGAGCAAGACTATGCTGCAATAACTGCAATGGAAATAACTGTATTAAGCCAGTAGTCTCGGTGTAAGTAGGCCACTAGAAACCATGAGGGTTCCAGACGCTCTGAGGTATAAAGTATTTTTAAAAACCTTTTCATACTAGAACAGTCTAAATGAAAACCATGATTAAGGAAGGAAATTCAGTGTTACTCTTCAGCTTTGCTTTTTCCTGAAACCCTTCAACTCACCCTAAATGAACAGGACTACAATGTAATAACTAAATTAAACTGGAGGTGTAGGGGCTGCTTTGCACCAAGAAATATGTGGTTATAGATGCTCTGACGTACATCTTAAATGTTTTATCCAACCTTGTGATCCACTGAAGCCCTAAATAAAATTATGTGTAAGGAAAAGAAATTCAGTGTCACTTTTTAATTTCAAGGAAGAAATAAGTTGCATCTAAGCCTTAAAGCTCAAAGCCAACACACACTCATTCACAATAAAATGAGAAGAGAAATGCTTGTGAGGATGCATAAATCAGGTCCACTTTGAAATTTCAAAACTTCAGAACCTTGAACATCACAATCCCAGAGGTTCAGATGTCTGAAGTTTTGAAATCTCAAAAGTGAACAGTGGAGATAGCCCAACAGTGTGGAATGTTAACTTAACCATTCTCTTCATTGTAGCGTGATCTCAGAGTTGGTATATTTAAGTAGCAGGGGATGTGGGGAGTGAAGGGGGGCTTACCCCCCTGCAAAAACGTGGTTGCTAACGATTTATTGTTTTATGATTTTTTTTTTTTCAAAATTTCAAACCTTCGAAAATCTGGATCTCGGGATTGTGATGTTCAACGTTTTGAAATTTTGAAATTTCAAAGTGAACCCACATAAATCATATCTGGCAATAGCACCTGCTTCCTTTCCTCCCTCAAAATAGGCACTTACTTTCTATATATCCACCACTGGTGTGAAACTGTGATGAAAATTAAGGCAGAAATGCCCACAGTCATAAATTTCAAGTTTCTGTCGTCATGTGTATAAACAGCATGCTTCTTTACCCCTACCCCCAAAGGACAGCCACATTCTGTTTGCCCCTCTAATGTCAGACCAGGACAAAACTGAAAAAAAAATAGAGCATAACATACTTGCTGTCAGACCTATATGAACAGCATGCTTTTTTACTCTCCTCCACTGAAAGGTGTGGTTGTAGTTGTGGTGAGAACCTCTTCAGGGCCTTTGTGTAACTTTGCTCTCTGTTGTGTCCAGCTACTGTAGGTTTTATCCAGGGTATAGAGAAGACAATATCTACATATGAATTAAGATGCTTTCTCAAGAAGCAGCTTGGGGATAATGCTGCTCTCCTGCTTCTGGAAAGAAAAGGAGGTAAGGATCACTGATTCCTAGATGCATGCCACTGTGTTGAAACCAGCACTATCTTCAATACCAGACAGATAGGACCTCCAGTAATCAACTGCAAACCTCAAAGGCACTATTCCCCCTTCAGACCACATAATTAAGCACCTGAAGCCATGGATTTGCATTTCCCAGCCATCTCTACAGCAGTCTTGGCTGAAATTGGGCATCCTAAGACAACACAAGAATTGTCGTATGTTTGCTGACAACCATCTATTACTTAAACAAACTGACATAGTGTATGATAGATACAGTTATTTAATGTTGCTGGAGGCAAAACACACACATGAAGACACTACAAATAAGCAGATAGTCAGTAACACCCAAAACCACACTAAACCTATCATACAGAGATCGGACCAGACACACAGATGTATATAAGCTGAGGTTCTTAAAAGTATCCTGCCTAATCAACAAAGGTCACATAAATATAACCTAACAAACAAGTGCCCTCAGCAATCTCACAAGCATACCTCTCAACCTGGAAACATCAAAAATCTGGACATGGCCCATGAAAAATAGGTACAAATCTGTATGCTGATTAACATAAAATTGGCATACGTAATTACGTAATCCCACCTTCTCCAATGTAATTGTGGGATACCAACTTTCAAATACAGACTGAAGAACAGACAACCAAAATATGGCACCAGAGTCCCCCTGCAGCCATTCTAATGTCCTATTACATGGCTATTTTGTCCCATTTACCATAAACACTAATGTGCATACTGCTTTACTTCTACAATGATTATTTGGATTTTATTTTTACATTTTATAGCACAATGCACAAACACTAATAGACATCTGCTAAACAAAGCAATTACTGTCTCACAATGAAAACAGACTTAGCATTAAAACTTCTCTGCCTTGAAACTCACATTCATTTAAACAGCATTGAAACCCATACCACAGCCAAAGAAAATGCACCTGGCTAGTGGTGGATAAAGATTATCCTTGGGCTGTTTTCAAATCATAAGCCCCTTGCACACAAAACAAGAAACATACACGTGCTCTTTGATACACCTTCCTGGCTTTATTCATAACACAGCACACTTGTTAGACTTAAAGCACATTTTAAATTTATTGTTTGAACGTTTTTCCAGTAGGCAATGAAACAAAAAATGCATGAGCCAATAATGACAAAACTGCCCAATTCTAAACATTTCCATCATAAAATTCTACTTATACACACAAACACATATATATATATATATATATATATATATATATATATATATATATATATATATATATATATATATATATATATATATATATATATATAAAATGACAGTAGTATAAGCCATGGGCATCTTGCATGGATTGTCGAACTTATTCTCAATTTCATGTTTTTGCTTGACTTACTCTGATTTGTGTTATCAGACCAACTCAATAGCTGTAAATGCACAACAAAATAAACTAGACGAACTGCATGTTTTAAGACTTCCAATTTTTAGTCCAAGTACTGACAGACCCTCTCCTACATTCATTCTGAAGCATCAAAACTATCATTGTAATCTAGGTGCTGTTAACTGGCCACTCTTGCTTCTCCACTGTCTGTAGTGGAAAAATATGTATTTTATCTTGAATGCTGGAAAATGGACTGTACTTGTTTAAAAATGTTTTTCCTATAATGCAGCACAGAACATAATTATGATTTTCTGTTCCTGAATTTGGGTTAATGATATTTTTTGCTCTTTCCACTAAGGCACAAATGCCCTTGTACATGACATTTTCTCACTTCTGTTGTATCTGTAGCTACACCCTTGACTTGTTACACCCCCCCCCCTTAAAAGTACAACACAGTACATTATCAGCAATGTATCTACATACTGTGGAAGTAGAACCCACAGCCTTCTGCATCAAAAGCAAGTATTTAACCTGTTATGCTATTAACAATGCAAGCAGACCCAACATAAGCAACACTAAACTTCTCTTCCCCTGAAGCACTCAGCTCCTTGTAAAATCCACTTGACACTTCAACTGTATCTCTCAACTTTGCAGCACAAGAAATCTGGAAAAAGCCAAAATTTATTTGGGGGGGGACAAAAGCCCCAAAACCAGGGACACATTTTAAACATTGCTTGCATAATTTTGGAAAGTTGCTAGAATAAAATGCTGTGTTATCACCATGCATTTCACTGCCAAGTCTTGAACCCAGGACCCTGTGCACTACAATCAGAGCAACATACCACTATGCCAAATCAGCAGTTTTCTGAGCAATAGAAAGACTGAAACTTAAATGGCTATCATTTAGTGAATTCAGTTCTCACTTCTCAACCTCTTAGCACAAAAAACATGGACAAAGTCAATAATGAGGAATACAGCCCCAAAATGTCTTTGCTAGCATAAAAGGTTTTGTGTTACCATTTATTTTCTGAAGACTATGACGTCTAAAATTCAAATGCCTGTCATTATTTAGTAAATTCAATCCTGATTTGCCACAAAAATCCAGAAAACCACAGCTTTTATGAGGAACAGAACATTTTCAGAAGGGGAGGTGGGTAGGGATTTTAGGCTCTTGTTACCTGTACCCAAGGTACAACGTTTGAGCCTGGGTACCTCCTCTAGCCACCAGGTATATTCACCTCGGGCATTACACACACACACACACACACACACACACACACACACACACACACACACACACACACACACACACACACACACACACACACACACACACACACACACACAAAAAAATGTCTCGCTCTGTAAATGCAGGGCAAATGGCTACCTTGGCAGTTTTTCCTACCTGAAAACAGAGATATCCAGCCCCAGCTCTGAGAAAGGCAGTTCTTTCTTCCTACCTCTCAGCTCTGTAAATAGATAGATCTCTTGCCCTGGCTCTATAAATGGCAGCATAGCCATAGAGATATCCAAAAACAGCATGCCTTCTTCAGACAGCAGCATAGAGCTCCAGCCTCGCATTGTGATCCTTCCCGCCTAGCCAGAAATGCATGCATGTTGAGCTACAGCTCAATTCCGACAGGCTGGCAGACTGTTTCACAGAGCTGATGTCATCGCACACATAATGACATCAGCTCAAAAAGCAAGGAAAGAAAATTTTACAATAAAAGCATGGCCAAGCGCTGAGAAATTCGGAAATTAAGGAGTGCCACTCATGAATTGTGGCACCCCATTATTTGGACCCCAAAACTTGGTAAAAACCAAGTAATTCAGTACAGTTGGGAGGTATGCTCACAAGCACACAACACAGCACCCACCTTGAAACAGACATTAAAGAGTCATAGCTTTTCAGTTTAAAAGCCCATAAGGCAAACTTCCACACAATCCAACATCCTAGTCATAGCTGACTCCATTGTGAGACACACTGGTGCATCACTCAGCAGGCTGTGCAAGGACAGGGTCATGGCCAGCTCCCTGTCAGGTAACAGAAATTGTCACATCCTGCAAGCACTAAAGTCCTTGCACCACAAGTACACATATGACTCAAGTCATAATAAATGAGGTAGTAAATGACTTGAAACATACCTGCCAGGACTATATGAAGAGATACTTGATGATGCTTTCAGAATATGTGTCCAAGGCAGGTATGAACCTAGCCTTGAGCAGGATTTCACCATCACCAAGAATGATGGCACAATATGAGCAAAATGTTACTGACACTCATCAATGTTTCGCCAGGGATGGCCTGCACCTATTCCACCCCAAAGCTTTTGGCTAAAACTTTGCCCACCCTCTTAGTGCTTTCTTAGACAATGTCAGCCCTCAAAAGCTTCCAACATTAATTCAGAATCTTTATACTCAGTTCTAGGACCCTTAACAAAAAACTCCACTCCCTACATGCAATCCTTACCGTGGATAACATTGATATATGTGTTTTTGGAGACCTGGTTCAAGACCATTGACAGCACCCCATCAGTGCAGAGTTTTAAAGCAGTTGTGTCTCTGTGTCTCCATACTTGTAAATAACACTTCATCTTCAGACTAGTTAGACAGGAAAACGATCTAGAAATCCTCTATATCCAAATTATCATTAACAAGACCTGTTATCACATCATGGCTAACTACAGAAACCCCTCTATGTTCCCTCAACCCATAAATCTTAGCTAACTAGTATAGAGTCCCTCTGTATTAAGCCAAACACCATTCTCCTAGGGGACTTCAACCAACCCACCATTAAGAGTGAGACATATACCTCTTCTCACATGCATGCCCAGAGATTTCTGTACTTCATCAATACAAATTCCCTGGACCAGTTAATCCAACCCACAACAACAGGCAATAAAATCCTTGACTTTGTCCTCACCAATATGGGACAGTTCTGCTCTCTATCAATAGTAACTCTCTCCCTGGTAAAATAAGACAACAAATTGGTCACATGTGCCTTATGAATGAAATGAAAAGTATCATCCAACACCTTGGTATTTAGAGATTATTCCAAGGTTAATTTACTGAAGCTGAATGATGACCTCATTAAATTTAATATCCCCATCCAACCTGGTGACCTCACTGCTTATGCAGAATCCTTTACTACCAAATTCTATGCTCATGCAAATAGCATGATAGATGCATCTATCCTCCTCCAAAGTAAATGTAAGTGGCAAATTCAAAAATAAGCCTCTGTGGTTGAACCCAAATATAGGTTCATAGCTTCATAGATATATACAAGGCTAATGACCACCATGGCCTTTATAAGCCTAGTCACATAACCAATCCATTTGCATCCCCTTGTAACATATGTGTTTAAATTGGAGGGATATGTTAGTTAGGGGGGTTGCTAAAAAGTTAGGTGGGGGCTATGTTAGAGTTAGGGAATGTTTACTGTTGGCCTCTGACTATAAGAGACATGCAGGCCAGCTCCAGGAGGAATGTATAGTTTTCAAGGCATATAAACAGGCTCTATAATAAAAGGAAAATAAAAATCATTGCATGTAAGAACAAGTGTAATTCTTAAGATACATAAAAGCTCTTGCTAAACTTAGCAGAGAATTCTAGACCCAGATTAAGTCAACCAAAGACATTTATGAGGTAAAAATTGCCACCCAGGCAACGGACAACCACAGTGCCTTCTTTAGCTATATTAAACTCCTTAGAAACAATGTTCAGTGCTGTGAATAGATAATGGTGAATGATATAACATACTCAGACCTAGAGGACATAGAGCTAAATTTATCTGCTAGTAGATGTCCCCCTCCCCCCTCCACATTCATAGGCTCATAGGTAGGTACTAGGCTATCACCCAAGGGCCTATGGAAGCCTAGCCAATAAGGTTCCCTGGCTTTCACCACCCAAGGAAGTTATTTTCCTGTGACCCTGTTGAGCAGAGCCACAGAAGTGATCCCTGGGGAGAATTTCCTATTTCCCATCCACTCATCAAGATTTTTCTTGAAGAGTGCTAATGAGGAACTCTGCTTGACATAGATATGGAGCTTGTTCCAGAGTATGGGAAGTCTCTGGCACAGGAATCTATCCCTCCGGCATGTTCTGTTTATTGTGGTGACAAGGTTTAGGTCCCTTGAGTGTGTAGCTCGAAGGGATTGGGATTTCGTTAGGTGTAGCATGTCCAACAGCTCTGGGTTTGACATAGCTTTATATGTTAGGCAGAGATCACCTCAGAGTAGGTGATATGCTATGGAGTAAAGCTGGAATTTTTGAGACAGTCAGCATAGAGCATCTGTTTGAGTCCCATAATCCTCTTTGTGAGGTACTTCTTTGGCCTTTCCAGCTGTTGCAAATTTCTTGTGAGGTACATTCCAAAAGGGGCGTTGTACTCTATAATGGGTCTAATGAGAGCCGAGTAGAGGGGGAACAATGACCTCTTTTTTCCTGGATGAGAACCCTTTTGTGATGAGGTGTGCCACGTAGAAGGATTTCCTCACTACTGTGGCAATGTGATTATCAAAGAAGAGACTAGTGTCCACCTGAGTCCCAAGGTCTCTTATCACACCTTCGGTGTTAAGTGGACTGCCACCTGTGTGGTTGTTCATGGGTACAGAGTTTTTTCCAAAGGGAATGACAATGCACTTTTTGGCATTGAGCTTGAGGCCATGGCTCTGACACCAGGTATCTGTCTCAGTGAGGCCCCTCTGTAGGATGTCCATGTCATTTGGGGACTCAACTATGGCACTAATTTGCAGTCATCTGTGAAGTTCATCAGCCAGAGTCCCTCTATATTAGCCCGGACTTCAGAGAAGTAGATACCAAGCAGGAGAGGACCTGGGACTGAACCCTCAGAGAAGTAGATACCAAACAGGAGAGGACCCAGGACTGAACCCTGTGGTACTCCACTTGTCACTGGTTTGAAGTCAGATTTCGAGTCTGCAACTTTTACAGTGTGTGTTCTGTTAGTGAGCTAGTTGGCGACCCATCTTGTGACGTATGGATTTATACCCAGTTTAGTGAGTTTATCTGTAATTCCAGAATGGGGGATGGTGTTGAAAGCCTTGGCGAGGTCCAGATAGGCTGTGTGAACTGCCTTACCCTCATCTATGGCTTTGGTGACTGTGTCAAAGAAGTAGATTAGGTTCAGGAGGCATGATCTACCTTTCACAAACCAGAACTGGGTGGGGTCCAGAGTTTGTAGGTTACCAATGTCTTTGTTTATGAGTTCCATGATGATATGTTCCACGGCCTTGCAGACCAGGCTCATCAGGCTAATAGAGTGATAGTTCCCGGGGTCCTTGGTGGTTCCCACTTTGTGGAGTGGTATAACTGTTGCTGTGCATCATTCATTGCATACAAAGCCTGACGTGAGGCTATGATTGAACATGGTGCTTAGGTGGATGGCCAGTTCATTCTGAAGTTCATGTAGAATGCCACCTGGGATGTTGTCCTGTCCCATGGATGCTGTGTTCTTGGCTTTGAAGAGTGCAGTTTCTATTTTCACAGTTGTGATTGCAGGGGATCTGCATTCTTCCGATATAGATATGGGCCCTTTAGGGGGTGAGGGGAGTAAAACTAGCACTGAACCTATCAGCCAGGATGTTGGCAATATCAATTGGTTCTGTGATTTTCATGCCGTTGTGCTGTAACTCAGAGCAGATCTGGGTGTTGCCACTGAGATTCTTGACATAGATATAGAATGCTTTGTGGTTGTCCTTGGAATCAGTGGCAATCTTGTTTTTGTAGCTAGCTTTGGAGGATTTTATGAAGGATCTCAACTTCTTAAGGAGGCTGACCAGGGAGCTCCTCCACTCATGGATTTTTACTCTCTTTTGCAACAGTTTCTTCCTGCTGTTGTAGAGTTTGTTTATTGCAGATGACCACCAGATTGGCTTCCTTTTTTTGGAGGATAGCGTCTTGTTTCTGTTGGGGATAGCACGATCCATGCACTCATGTAAGTGCTTATAGAGTGCATTTGTGTAGGATTCAGCAGTCATAACTGTATTGTCCATCTGCATGGGTGTCGTGAAGTTTGCCACTTCTGTCATAAGAAGCATGAAGTTGGCTTTGGAGAAAATTTTTACAGTGGTTTCCTTAATGGGGGGTGGGGGAAGGATGTGGATATCTATGTTGATTGGCTTATGATCGGATCTGACCAATGAGGAGTTGACTTTAGGTGTGGAACACAGGTCACTCATGTTGGTAATGACTAGGTCTAGGATATTGTTGCCCCTGGTGGGGGTGTGGATAAGTTGATCCAGGGCATTGGAATTTATGAATTCTAGAAAGCATTGAGTGAAGGAGTTGGTACATGAGTAGTTTTCCTAGTTAATGGTGGGGTAGTTGAAACCTCCCATTATTGGGGTGTTTGGCTGAACCTTAATATTTTCCAGTATATCAAGAAAAAAGGAGTGGGAATCCTGGGGCATCATGGGGGATCTGTAGCAAGCTACAATTTGGATTGCAGTTTTGCCCAGAGTTAGTTGCACTTGGATAATTTCAGATGCATTATGTTGGGCAACTAGCCTGGAGGTGTGGCTATCCTTAATGAATATGGACACACCTCTGCCTTTGGTGTTCCAGTCCTGGTTAGATGGCTGAAAGGTATGGTATGAGTTATAGCCTGGTAATGCAGGGGTGCTCTCTGGAGCCTTGAACCAAGTCTCAGTCACTGCACAGATATTGATGTTCTCCATTTTAAGGAGTGCCTCGAGTGAGTGCATTTTGAGGTTTAGACTTCTAGCACAGAGTAGGATTACCCTCAGTTTTTGCTTGCCTGTACAGGTTACGGTGGTAGGTTTGTCATTTGAGCCTTGCCTAAAAAAGGCACTATAGGGGCAGTAAGAGTCTTAGCCAGTATCCAGAATCCCAGGGGCAACAGGTGCAGGCCATCTCTGGCAAAACATCATGGCCTGTCAACCATGTCGTCACAGGCAGAAAGATACTGGATCCTCTTAGAATGACACCAGAAGCTTAGCCAATTGTTGAAGTCAATCATTTTGTCCTTGTACTTTGGTATAATTCTGGGCAAAGATAGGATGCTACTCAGGGCTAGGGTCATACCTGCCTTGATTACAAGATTGGGGAGCTCTTCCATGTCTCTTTTCATGTAGTCCAGGGAGGTACATCTCAGGTCATTCACACCAACATGGACAATGATAAAGTTATATTTGTACTTGTTGTAGAGTGACCTGAGTGCGTGGGTTATATGGCTGATCCTGGCACCTGATAGGAAGCTAACAGAAACCTTCTCCTTGTTAGTCTGGTGAGCAGAACATCAGTCTGCCTGACTATAGAGTCACTTTTGACTAATGTGTTGGGTACTCCGTTTTGCCTTATGGGCTGTTGTTGAGTAGCACACTGAGTTTGTGGGTTATGTGTCTTCTTTAGCTATCCACATTTACATTTTCTTCTCAAATCTCCCATGAACAAGTCCTCTGGGCAATATCCAGGATCATAAACACTGATTATATGGAGCCAGATAACATACTAAGGAGCTTACTGGCCAGCCTGAAACAGGACTTGTCAGAGCTCCAACAGAGGGTGTTCAATGTCAGCCTCCATAGAGACTTTGTGGTGGAGGAATGGAGCACCGCAACTGTCCTTCCCTTTCACAAAGGTGAGACATCAACAGACTTGGGAAATTATAGACCTATTAGTCTTAGCAGCCTCAACTGTAAGGCTATGGAATGGATCACTATGGAATTAATAAATACGGATATACGAGTAACCTACAAACACTTGACTCAAGCTAGGTTGGATTTGTTAAGGGCAGATCATGCCTACCTAACCTGGTTGACTTCTTTTAATAGCGTACTGAGGCAATGGATGTGGCAAAAGCTATCAATCCCCATCCCACACTCAGATGTCATAGGTTAATTATCCCAGCTAAATGTTAATCCCTATAGCATGCTGTATGCAAGTCACATAGACTTATCTTTGACCTTTGATAGGTTCATACACAAAACGCTGATCAATAAATTAGAACAGCTAAGTTTAATATAGTCGTAGGTAAAACTGATAGTTGCATGGCTTACAAATAGGACATGATAAATATTATACAACAGCTGGACAGGTGAAGTTCTACGTTGCAGTCAGGGTGTCCCTTAGGGCTGTGTCCAAGGCCCATACTTGTTCAGCTTGTATCTTGCAGATATAGCGTTTTCATCTGAAATGTTTTATACTCTGTATGCATATGAGTTTAATATGAGTAAACTGATTCCATCTGTTACAGACAAGGCATGTCTGCAAAAGAACTTGACTAAATTGACCATTTGAGCAAAGAACAATAGTATGCTGATAAGTACATTAAAAACTAAACATACGAGATTTAGAAGAAATAGCCTGAAGGGTGAATATTTAGTATAGCACAAAGTGATTGCAACTGTAGACTCATTTAAGGACCTAGGTTTATAGATAGATCCATCTTTGAGTTTTTCTGTTCATATCAACCGAGTTTTTAATAAAAGTTATAAAATTTTAGGATATATAAAAATGTAATAAGTCTGGGAAATCAGAAATGATGAAATCATTGTTTCTAAATTACAGCAGATCCAAACTAGAGAAACTTTTAAAACTAGCATGAGTAAACTTGAGAGAGTACTGAGCAATATAAGAGCAAACATAGATGTGAAAATGTAAGTCGTTATAAAAGATTAAAATATTTCAGCTTGTACAGTGTTTCACATAGTTATTTAAAAGGAGACCTTATTCAGGGACAGAAAACATTTAGAGATGACGACTTCTTGGAATATTTGAGATTATCAAGGGGTACTAGAGAATCAGCTGAGAACCTGTGTAGGAGAGTATATAGGAATGAGAAGTGTGCTAATTTTATCTCGGAGTATAGCTGATGTATGGAACAGACTACCAGAGTGTATTAAAAAAACACTAATTTAGATATTTAAGAACAACATGGATACTTATTATGGGAATGATTGTTCTGGTAGGTTGGCAGACACGAAGTGTATTATTGCCCATGCCTGAAATATTTATATGTATGCATTTTATTGGATAGCAAATTACCTCACAAACAGAAAGCAGGAAATTAGGGTGTGCTATTCTACCTCCTCCAAAAGACCTGCCACTAGCTGTGCAACCCAGGGTTTAGCCCTTGGTGCACTCCTCCTTGGCATTTACTTCTTGGTGGCCAAAGCTACTGTTAAGGGTTTATGGCTAACCAAGTTTGCAGATGACTGTAAACTTGGTGCCATCATAAGCTCACCAGAGGACACCAAAATCTTCCAAGAGGTCCTTTCCCAAACCAATCACTGGTGTCAAAACCATGAACTAAACCAGAATGCCAAGAAATGTACAATAGTATCCTTTAGCAAGGTAGAAGTCTCTTGTAATTGTCGCATTGACACAACACCCCTGAAAACTGATCCAGTAGTTAGGAATTTGTGTAGAAAATAAACTGCCCCGCGATCACTAGATAGCCTGTATTGTAAGAAAGTGATTTTTCATTGCACAGGTTATTACAACAGGTGTGGTATTCAGGTCCAGCGATTGTGATCATTTTACTGCGTTCTATAATCATCAGGCTTATCATTGAGTATAATACCCCCTACAGTATACACCTGTCCAAATATCCAACATACTACCCCCTACGGTATACACCTGTCCAAATATCCAGCATACTACACCCTACGGTATACACCTGTCCAAATATACGGCATACTACCCCCTACGGTATACACCTGTCCAAATATCCGGCATACTACCCCCTATGGTATACACCTGTCCACATATCCGGCATACTACCCCCTACGGTATACACCTGTCCACATATCCAGCATACTACCCCCTATGGTATACACCTGTCCACATATCCGACATAATACCCCCTACGGTATACACCTGTCCACATATCTGACATAATACCCCCTACGGTATACACCTGTCCACATATCCGACATAATACCCGCTACGGTATACACCTGTCCACATATGTGACATAATACCCCCTACGGTATACACCTGTCCACATATCTGACATAATCCCCCTCTACGGTATACACCTGTCCACATATCCAACATAATACCCGCTACGGTATACACCTGTCCACATATCCAACATAATACCCCCTATGGTATACACCTGTCCACATATCCGACATAATACCCCCTACGGTATACACCTGTCCACATATCCGACATAATACCCCCTATGGTATACACCTGTCCACATATCCGACATAATACCCCCTACGGTATACACCTGTCCAAATATCTGACATAATACCCCCTACGGTATACACCTGTCCAAATATCTGACATAATACCCCCTACGGTATACACCTGTCCAAATATCCGACATAATACCCCCTACAGTATACACCTGTCCAAATATCTGACATAATACCCCCTACGGTATACACCTGTCCAAATATCCAACATAATACCCCCTACTGTATACACCTGTCCAAATATCCAACATAATACCCCCTACGGTATACACCTGTCCAAATATCTGACATAATACCCACTACAGTATACACCTGTCCCCCCTACAGTATACACCTGTCCAAATATCTGACATAATACCCCCTACAGTATACACCTGTCCAAATATCTGACATAATACCCCCTACAGTATACACCTGTTCAAATATCTGACATAATACCCCCTACAGTATACACCTGTCCAAATATCTGACATAATACCCCCTGCAGTATACACCTGTCCAAATATCTGACATAATACCCCTTACAGTATACACCTGTCTAAATATCTGACATAATACCCCCTGCAGTATACACCTGTCCAAATATCTGACATAATACCCCCTGCAGTATACACCTGTCCAAATATCTGACATAACTCAAATCCCACAACACTTTCTTACTAAGAAAATCAAGGGCCTAAACTATAAAATGTATACATACTATCTGAAATCTTTGTCCCTCTTTTCACTGTCATACAGGCTACTGAGAGGCAGTCTCTGCCTTGTGTACATTGCCTCAAAAGTTCCTATGCTGTCAGACCTAATGCATATTTGCAAGTCCAGTGGGAGGCATAAATCCCTACTGAAGAGATCTACATCTCTTTTGCAACATAAATAGAAGATGTGTGAAGGATAGTTATGCATCAAAAAGAAAACCACTTCTTTGTAATCATCTTCCTCTCTACACAAAGTAAAGTACTTTTCTAACACAATTCAGATGTGATTGAAGAAATGGATGGATAACTGCAAATTCACGCCTGGTTTAGCACTACTGCCCCTCACAGATAAGGGCAACATGTAAATATTTGACTCATCTCTGGATTATTCATAGTTAAATTGCAAAACCTAAAAACTTCATAGGATTATATGGCTAGGCCTCTAAAATCCTCATGGAGCAATAGCCTAGTAAGGGTCTACTTCAAAACATTGAAATCTCATAACATTGAAATTCATAATATTGAGACCATAACATTGAAAATCCAAATCACTGAAAACCAAAAGCAATGAAACTTCAGAATATTGAAACTTAGCTTCATAACATTGAAAACTACATCGCACATGTAAATAACATCCCCTCCACATATAACAACTTTCTACTATGTTTTTTCTGGGGGGTTCTTCCCCTCACACCCCCTGTAAATCAAATATTAAATAAAAAAGAAAGTGAAAAGACACTTTTCCTTATCACCAGGTGATGTCATTGTACCAGGTATGATCCACCAACCTCACAATGTCAACTTCTGTCAGACTCCTAGAGGAACGGACAGAGAATAAAGAGAGGGATTCTGGCCTCTCTAAATAGTGGCTTGGAAGGTGTCCCACAAAGGGATCTATTGAGGGGGAATACCTAGTCCTGAGAACTGAAATAAATCCTTGTTCCAAAGTTACTGATGGCACAGTAGAAGGAACCGGTTCCAAAATTATGTACAGCACAGTAGAAGGGACCGGCACTGATGGCGAGGGAGTCATATGAACAATCACATGGTGGTGGTCAGCACCAAAACCTGCAGTTCAGAACTGGTCACCACAGTCAGTGCCAGTGAGGTCAGTACTGTAGGTTTTTTTGACACTTAACTTTAGTTCCACAGAGTGTGTGGGAATCAAAGATTTAGTTCTCTTGTGTGCCAGAGTAGAAGGATATGCCAGCATTGAGAGACTCCTCTTCTTTCCATGCTCAATTTTAGAGAAAGAGGAAGAAAAACATAAAGACACATCAGATTTGGAAGCCCTAGACTGACTGGAAAAAAACCTCATCAAATGATGTCTTAATCAATCCTTCCAAAATAAGTTTGTTCTTTCTTTCTACTAGAGCCCGATGACTAAAGGCTTGACAAATAACACAATCCTCTTGCAAATGCACTGGGTCCAAGCAATAGACATCAGAATTGGGCATCTTTCTTCCACAATCATGACACTGTTTAAACCCAGTTGTCCCTTTACTTTTATCTGTCATGTTGACTAGTAAAAAGCATCAACAGGTACAAAAACCCTCTCAGAACTACACATACATACTGGAAGAAGTAAGAAATAAATAGAAAAAAGAGGAAAAAGGGCTACCAACAATGGTAGGCCAGAACTACCAAGAGGTAGGGTGTAAAGGGATAGTGCTACCGATGATGGTAGAACAGATACCATGAGGTAAGAAATAGATAATACACTCACTCACCAAATAGGGATAGAAATATCTGACTACAACCATAACAGAAAAAAAAACTACCAACAATGGTAAAAGCAAACAGAAGGTGAAAAGTTAAATGGTTGGGTAGAAAAATTTTAACTAAGTTTTGAATAGAAATAATGAAATACACTTAGCGCAAGAGAGAGTTTGGCTCACGTGTCTTATGTAGAAGAGCGGCAAATGAGATCTGAGGCAATTTAGAGAGGGCATTCTGGGTAGGGACTTAGCTCGAGAGTTTTTGGTTCTTGTGAGCTGTTATAATGGCCGAGCCAGTTCCGAGAGTTGCAATCGAGTCCCATATGTCAAGGATAATGAAGACTGACAACATCAGATCAATGGTTTCTTCCTAAATATGATGGGTAGCTTTAAAATAAATATTCTATCTGCAGCAGTATTTCATTAAACATGAACTCTGACTGTACTTCTACTGGTTTATTTTAGCTCATATTTTATAAAATGTCACCTGTAAAGGTCCAAATGTCAGACATTGTTAAGAGGAGAGCAGACTGCAATGGTTTATGTAAGATATGTCCTCTGAGGAGGCTGCTGGGTTTGGAACTTTTGGTAAGGGGTTGAATATGGCAGATTTCTGTATGTTGTGCATAATGTTTTGAGTAAATGTCAGGTCAAAGATGTGATGGAAGGGTTAAAATAACGTAATATTTATGTAGAGTACTAAACCAAAGGTCTATATAGCTAGCTCCAGAAGGTACATCAAGGGAGACCTTACTGACATGTCTTATAGGTCTTTTTTTGATGCAACAAAACTAATTAGAAGGGGAAGTGGGATTGGAAGAAGGGGAAGTGGGATTGGAAGAAAAGAGACTGGTTGAGTTATGGATGGCAAAATTGTTTAACAATGATTGGGCTATTAATCTAATCATGAAGTCCGCCTATGTAAAATATCCAATGTCAACAGAAATACGACTGAAAAGAGGTATTGTTGGTTTTATTACATTTCCTAGTAACATGATTTACTTGTCTCCAAGACTGTTTCAGGTTTGTTATTTTTTTTTTTTTACTATTTGTTGGAAATTGACAGTAAAGAAAATATGTCATATAACTGCTTTGTAAGCTAATTGCAGAGATGAGTAAACATCTCCTGGTCAAATGAGAGTCTGAAATGCCTTTAGTTTGTTAAAACATTTCCAAGTTTCAAAAGTGCTTCCTTCTCCGGTGTGAGACACTTGTCATGTTTTGGTTTTAGAAAATTGTTAGTGAAGGGAATGGATTGGTCTTGTAATTGCTGAAGAGTGTTAGTTAAAGAGAATGGCTACATTTCAAGGCTACAGCAATACAGAAATGGGGACCAGTCAAGAAATGTTAGCTAGGAGCTTAGCTTTTTGAATGTATTTTGTGATTTCATATACAATTAAACTCTGGATGGAAGTAATTTAAGTTGAGCTGTCTTGATAAAGAAGGAGATGGGGCAAGGATTGCTGAGAGGAGGGGAACATTTTTTATTGAGTAGATGTGTAGGGGATACTAGGAATTATAAGATCTATAAGGGAGTGCTGGCCTGATTTAAAGTTTGGATGGACAGATTCTTTAAGTAGGATGAAACTTTAATTTATAAGTTGACAAGGAGACAGAGAGAAAGAGAGAGAGAGAGAGGCTCTAAATTGGGATAGAGGAAGAGCAACCACTCATCACAAAATAGGCTTGACCCCCTGCAAAAAAAAAAAAAAAAAAAAAATCAATGTAGATTGTGTTGTTGTATATTTTTGACTATAAGTAATACATTTACATATATGTGTGTATGTGTGTATATATAAAACTAGATGGATATAGACATCTGCATATCTATTGTAATATATATATATATATATATATATATATATATATATATATATTTTTTTTTTTTTTTTTCTTACATAAGAATTAACCTGATTAAATCAAATGGTCTACATTTTAAACATACAGGTATTCTTATGTGCAGACCATAGCTAAGGAATATGCAAATATCACTTATTGACAGGGGGCTTATATTGGTTATGCTGCAATTATCATAAGGTTACACAAATTTATATATTTCATATGTGTAAATAACTATGGTGAAATCTATGTATATGTCTCAGAGAATTCCCCTTAACCATATTCAAGCTTAACCTGGGCCAGTGAATGGAAAATTGGAAATTCACCCCAAGTCTAGCATGTATGTCTCTAATGGACAGAGTTGGTCTGTAAATCATACCCTTGCGTTTATATATATATATATATATATATATATATATATATATATATATATATATATATATATATATATATATATATATATATATATATATATATATATATGTATATATATATATATATATATATATATATATATATGCCAATTAAAAAAAAGTCTTGTGGGATACATCTGGGATGCATGACTAGACTTATAAAGGCCCAGTGGTCATTAGCCTGGTATACACCTATGAACCTACATATGGGAAGCAGCTCTTTGGTAAAACATTTGGAAAATCAAACATATATAATGCTGGTGGAAGCAATCGAAGAGTCATACGAATGCTGGCATTATTTAATGGGAAGTCACAGTACAGTGGGAAGAGGGAATTTGCCCGAGGTACATGTAGTTTGTTTTCCTCCCTCATACCAAAAGATCATACTACATGCTAACATTATGGGCATATAAACAAGCACATCAGTATTGCTGGAGTAAGTTTACTTAAACATTGTTAATAATACTTTATCATACATGTTGATAAGTATGGTGAAATCTAGTTCATGTTGCTTCACTGAATAGAAATTAATTGTGTTTTTTGGCTACAGTGTTACCAGCTGATACAGTCTTCCAATCCCATACCTTAAAATTAAGTGGGGGTCCAAGTCTGCAAGGCAGAGAATCATTGTTGTCTCACCCATACTTAATAGACCAGATGGGGGAGCTAGGTGATGGATGTTGTTAAGGCATATTAGCACATATGGTAAGCTAGATGAAATTAGTTTGTAGATGGCATGTATAGTAGTTACCCAGGGTGGCATGGAGGACAACAGGGTAGAAGTCCATCAATCAATATTAGGGTAGGTGTTTGTAGAGGCTGGGTGATCCTGGGTGTGGGGTTAATGCTTTTCAACTTGTGAGGGTAACCTTAAATGCAAACTCATTAAGGGGAGAACTAGGTTCTGGATGTCTGCAAATATTAGGCATGACAAAGGGGGGTACACACAGGTTCACAAATGCTTCCTTAGACTGTGTGTGTGGTTTACTCTCTGTGATATCAGTTTTTGTCAGGACAAATGATTTTCAACCTGTCAGGGTAAACTTAATAACTTTCAGTAACTCCTACACAGAATGGACTTCAACACTATTTACAGACATGCAGCAGCAGAAAAAATGGGGCCTAACAAAATCAGTGAAATTATATAGTGTCAGCAGGTGACAATGACAAAGGGCATAGTTATTACGAAATCCTGCCATATACAAATTAAGATGGTACTAAGTGATAACAAAGGCAGGTGTTTTATATTAGAGAGTGTAGGACTAAACTTATGACCTCTAATGACTGCCTCAGTATAAGAGTTATACAATAATAGACTGCTATTCCTACAGAGGTTTCATGTTTCATTTGTTAAACACATTTCATTACAGATCTGCTGTAGTCTGTAGTGTCATAGCTGGTATCCATATCACTGGAGTGTGTGTGTGTGTGTGTGTGTGTGTGTGTGTGTGTGTGTGTGTGTGTGTGTGTGTGTGTGTGTGATTGCTGGGGGTGATACAGTTTATT
The DNA here is from genome assembly GCF_019279795.1 of Protopterus annectens. Classification (NCBI taxonomy): domain Eukaryota; kingdom Metazoa; phylum Chordata; order Ceratodontiformes; family Protopteridae; genus Protopterus; species Protopterus annectens. The sequence goes on along the minus strand of NC_056738.1, from coordinate 373,357,528 downwards.
GACATTCATACAACCCCAATCCATTCCTGATTATCAGTACATTTTGTCAGTCTTCAGGTTTGCTGAAGATGAAGTTCTGCGATGTAAAACAAAATCCTCTTTGCACATCTGTGAATTTTGCAATGTGACCTATTCATTCTTGTGTTCTTAGTAACTCCCTTCTGTTTCCTCTAGCACATAGTGTTTTTGCCACTGATACAATCTTTAAAGCCTGAACACCATATTGTGAAATAAGTTACAATCCCCAGCACATACAATTGTCAAAAAATATATATATATTTTGGAGCATGGTCTTCTATTCTTGTAGCTGTTTGGAACCTGGCATTTCTTGTGATCAGATAAAATGAACACAGCAGGTATGGACTTTTGCTTGAACTGGTACAATGCTGACACCAACAGGCAGACTTACGGTTGTAAAAACATAAACATGAATTTTGTTTCTGTTCTGTCACTACATAATTACATTTTAAAACAACAACAAACAGACATCAAAGATAAGTGCTTAGCTTAGTGCATCAACATGAGTGTAGCAAAAAACAGTGAACCTTTTTACTAAATTATTTTTTTCCCTAGACTACTCGAACTGTCAGCTAGCCAACTGCAATCCCCTTTATCCATTCTATCTGAGTTACAAAATGTGTTTAAAACAGACTGCTACTTAAAATCAGTGAATGTAAGTATACGTTTAAAGTTTTGTCACTGTCTGCATTTATATGAACTAGATGAACACTTGAGATGGCAAGAAACCCTCCTGCATTGAATATGGCAGTCCTATTCAAACTCAACATTGTTTCAGACATCAGTGGACTCTGTTATGCAATGTACAACGGTACCTGACAAATGTTTAATTTTGTACAAAACATTGAAGTCCCTCTCTTTCTCTCACTCGGTTTGCTTGATGCTTCACTTATGATATGAAATTATGAGACACTTAAGCATTCATAAGAGAGAACAACTATACTGTCACACGTTAAGTCATTGGAGCATACATAACAAGGTAGCTCTCTAGACCCAAAATGACTGCTGAGGGAATCTTAAGACATAAATATCCAAGCAAGTAAAATTCAGATTACTGCAATTTTCAAAATTAAACACTGGTGCAGCAGCATTTTGAAAGGGGTACAGTAACACCTTTAAGCAGCACTATAATAAAACAAACTTTTTTAAAAAATCCAATTTCATCCATGATTAGATAATTCTTAGTACCCTTGTCAAGTGCATTTGTTATGGCTATTAAACAGGAGTCTTGTTCATGTTTGTTTTTTAAGCATCAAGCACAACCCCCACATAAGGCATTCAAATAATTTGCATCAAAAATACAACATTCCTTCTTTTTACATCAAGTAAAACATTGTTATTGAATTTGTTTTTGTTCAGTTGCTTTTATTTAAGTATTCTAAAGTATACCTGTATTAATGTGTAATCTTATCAGCTGCTGTGCTCCCAGGATTAATTGTATTGCCTTGCATCTGGGTGTAGACTAAGGCTATACTGACAACATGTTTATTGGGGTAAAGAAATCTGTTGAGCTCACTGTGAAAGATGCCGAAGTACGTTTTCTACTGAAAATAGACCTTCATTTATTCAGTACAGAAATTAACACTTCATATGAACTGTCATATACATATATATCATATGAACTGTCATATATACATACATATATATATATATATATATATATATATATATATATATATATATATATATATACATGCACACACACTATATTAATGTGAAAATACATGAGTGCACCTCTCCATGCACATTTCTTCTAATGAGATGCTGATGTAATGCACAGGATTACTACAGATAAGTGGTGGTGCCTTTTTCAGCAAACATGTAGCCAACTATGCAAGCAAAGTCATGTAACATAATGTGGTCTACGTGCTTTAAATAGAAGGAAGTTGGACCTTATGGAATTCATTGCATAGGACAAGAAATGTCCCCATTTAATCTCGTTTATGTATTTATTTTTAAGAAATCATAGGAGGAAGAAGGTAAGGTTATTGAAGGCCAAAAGATACCATACATGACATCCCACCCCAATAAAATAGGCAGCATAACAAAGGCTAGAAGCTGCTGACAAGCCAATCTGATGTCATTTATAGTGAATAACATGGTATGACTGTGAAACAATATCAGAAAGATGGGTGGATATTGTAAGCAAGGAAACACAAATTCAAAGTAGGAATGCCACGCCAGACAAAATTAAGAATGCTCTTTAACTGCATGACCAGAACATTGAAAAAGAAAAGGACTTTAGTCAGCGAGATATCTGATAATAGCCTAAAAGAACATTGCATAGTGAGCAGGATATAAGAGGGTTTGTTCAGTCATATGGATGAGTTGTGATGAGCTGGAAACCATAGAGATCAGCACTGTGGCCCATCTCTTTCAATGTCTTCGCATGTGACATTGCAGAAGAGTTGGGTGGAAAAGATTACCGTTTTGCTTAAAAACCAAAGTTGTGCAATTTTGATGATAAATTAGAACGTGAGGAAGGATTAAGAAGAGATGTGCAATTAATTATTAATTAGTTAATTGCAATTAATTAATTGTCATTTAGAATGACTAACAGAGACTGGATAAATGGTTTGTAAAGCAGTGTTTCTCAAACAGAGGGCCCAGTTCTCCTGGGGGGAAGCCAGTCTGCATCATGAAGTCCAAGCAAGTGAAAAAGTATCATCTTTAAAATGTTGACTTTTGTTTCTGTTTTAATAAGAGATTGGGTTAAATGCAAAAAGTGATAGGAAGGCAGCACCTGTGAAGCATTGTTGAACTTGATCATTGTTATTGCAGCAAAATTAGATCTTATTATGGCATCAGCCATCTTTACAGACTTGTAAACCCCATGGCATGCTACAACAAATTAGCAAGGTTCGCTGCAAACTTCTCATGTATGACTCATCATTGTCTCACTTTAAAGCAACTACAATGGTTTCTGTATTCTTGTCTGTTTTGTATGTCTGATTGTTGTTTTGAGCTGAAGCTAAGACTGAAATTGATCAGAACTGATCAGTGTTCTACTCCAGTAAACAAATTCAAATAAATAAATAAAAACTACCACAGCATGTAATCTAGACCTAGCTAGTCTCAATCCATAATATTATCTACAATCCTAATAACTGTCCCTCCCTAAAAACCAACATCCTTTGGGAGTATTCACTGTCAAAGAGTTATGTTCCAATGAAAAACTTTTTCAGAACACAACAAAGACAAACATTGCTGCAGGAAATGTCCTCTATTGTAGTTATGTCACCAAAGTTTGGAACAAGTTAACCACTTCCACTAAAACCAGAATTACAAGGCTAGAAGTCCAATTTAAAACAATACTGGACTGAGTCCTGACTGGGCCCATGTACCTCACCAGGGTAATGATGAACCTTCAAGTCTCACTATGTTGTTTCTATTCTTTATGTAGTATTTCAATAGAACTCCACATATTAGACCATTATTGTATGGTATGTTGTCTCTTTTTATATTATAGAGTTTTCCTTTGAAGTTTTTGCATTATCACATTGTTGTATTTTTATTCTAAATATTCAGAGCACTTTCTTCCTAGGCCACTGCTGAAAGCAGTCTTTTCTTTCCCAACTGGACTATCCTGGTTCACCAAAAATAAATAAATAAAATAAATAAATAAAAATGTATTTATTATCTTATGCATGTGTTTGTTGTTGTTGTTGTCTTTCGGCTTTTCCCGGTTAATGATTGCCTGTAGATTTTCACAAATGCAGAGGTGCCAGCTCGACGTTCAACCTTCAACGAAGGCACGCCCATTTACGCATGTCTTTCAAACGCCCACCCAACTGCGGGGAGGACATGCAGACTCCACACCGAAGGCACTCCCCACATGCATGTGTTTATACATGAGAATTATTTTGTAAAATAATGACAATTAGATTAATAAAAATGTATTGAAATGCAGTGCAACAGCTTAATGTAATACTTGTCATTTTTACAGGTAGCTCATGGCATTTTAGTCAACTTAAGGAAATCTCACTGTGACACTCTGATCGCACATGATCTAAGCCATGGTAGCTTAAATTCTGAGAAAGAAAACAGAAACATGATATATCTTGGAAAAAACAAACATGGACTGTCTGCGACTCCATGGTTAAGAGAAATGAAGACCTAACTACAACCTAGGAGACCTGCTTTTGATTAGGGTTAATGACATCTGAGGGACTTATTGGGGGAGAATAAGCTTGAGCAGTTGACACGAGCATGCTAATTGTTGGGGGGAGGGACTGCTAGGTTCAAAGCATTGATGTTGAACAGGAACTTTCCTGCTGGGCCTGGGAACAGTATGCAAAGGAGCACATGCTTCCTCTGTAATAGGCTCCTTTGTAGGTCCTGCAAACTAAGCAACTCCCTACCACGCTACTCTCACCACTGGGGGACGTACCTCTCAACCTCTTGGCACAAAACATCTGGACAAAGACTAAAATGATGGGGGAAAAAGGCCAAACAATTGGGACAGATTTTAAATATTGCTCTTAAAATAGAACAACAGAATTTGTGTTAGCATGCATTTTCTGAAGGATATAAACTCTGAAGCTCAAATGTATGTTCTTATTTAGTGACTTCTGTCCTCAGTGATTTGCCAGTAAACCACAGATATTATGAGAAACAGACCAAAAATATAAGACAAAAAGCTGGACATTCTGCAAAAAAACTAAACAGGTGAGAGGTATGCAGAGGGAATAGATGAAGTGATAGGGCTTTTTGGCAGAAATGATTGGACCGTAGGACTTTCACCTTGCCTAGGAATGCCTGGATCCTTCTCTTGTGGAATAATTAGGCATGGTCCCTCAGATGTGGGGAGGGGTATAAAAACATGAAAAAGAGTACACATTTGGGGTTAAGCAGTAAAAATAGCAAATGAGGAAGGGAGTTGGAATATTCATCTCAGAAGAGCTTAAAGTAAATATTCAAACTGAGAGGTGACCAAGGAATGAGGTGTGGTGGGTAATGGGAAAACAAGTGAAGGGGATGCAGAATTAAGAAACAAGAAACTATTTTCCTTCTACATCGACAGCCTACTGTGTACCAGTCCATACACCTATTAAATGGAAGGACATTACAGGCTACACATACTTGAACATATGAATTCCATAAACCTGAACATGCCAAATTTAGATTTTTTACAGTATGACATGAATTGGCCTTCCACAGGTTCAGTCAGATACACACACACACACACACACACACACACACACACACACACACACACACACACACACACACACTCTCACTCTTTCTCTGTCTCTCTGTCTTTGAGGTGTGGTCATCTGAGACATCGATGCTACACTTTTTTTCCAAATAAGTATATTTCAAGGTTTTCTTTTTTAAGTCAGTTGGAAATAAATTATGTCATTTCCTTTTTTTCTAGCCATAAGTGGTTATTTAAACACTGCATCTAACATCAGTAACATAATAACTCAAGATGAATGGCACATGCCAGCTGAGAAGCTCAAATAATTGCAAAACCTGTGTTGGTCCTATAGACAATATTTCATGTAGTATGTGTTCCACTGTCTTTGTGTTTTCTGTATTCTGTTGGTGATAGAAGCTATTATTTTGTGTGAAAAGAAATTCATATATTGTGTGGACAGTTAAGAGTCCAAGCCCCTAGCCTTCAGGAACTCCTACTGTTGTGTACTTCTAGCTGTTTTGTGAATTTTGACTGTAAAGATTCTGTCGTTAAGATAATTCATTGTCTTGTAATAGGCTATCATATTCATGCCAAATAAGTGAAATTGGAATTATCAGAAGTGATATAAAGTATTAAAGGCCCTTTTTATGTAAACAAATACTATGCCTATTAGTTTGCCTTTGCCTGTTGGTGACAGTAAGGGATAATTTATTATGAGTATCAGTAGCTTGATTGTGAACTAGCATAAAGTTTTAGAAAATAAGGATGAAGGTTATTTACATGCATATAGCTAGATCAAGAAAAGCTAAGTGTAACATTCTATAAGACTTTCCAGGCAGTCTAGTCAGACAGAATTCATAGCTCATTATACCTGGAGTTACTGGCTAAGTACATTTTGTAGTAGCTGATGTCCATGACATATTATACTGAGAAAGTTACTCTGATATTTTACTTGGTTGCAGGACTACATTCATGTGAAGAAAGGCACACTAAGGATGGATCTGTACAATAGTTATTAATCTTTTTTTTTTTTTTTTTTTTGCTTGTTTGTTTTTACATGCTTCACGAGCTGTCTAATGTGACCATACAGTGCCCTGGCAAGACAAGGAAATTGGAGCCACCACTGGTTGTCAGCTGGGAAGGAATATGAATACAGAATGCAGCAAGAAAAAAATAGCTTTTGCAGAGGTTAGCAAAATACAGGAGAAGAAATACTGTACAGAACCAGAGGAAATACTGTACAGAACCCATTTGTTTTTCATGTTTTGCTAGATATAAAAATTAACTATAGTTTTCAGAATATAGTAAGATAAACGATGTGCAGATAGCATGTATGAGTCCTAGTATAACTGTTTCTCCTTTGTGATTCAAAAAATGAAAAGGTGCTACAAGTGGGTGAAGTATGATGTGGGGGGAATGAGGGGGGTGGAGTGCAACTTAAATGTAGTGGAGTAGTTTAAAACTAATAGAAAAACGATTACCATTAAATAGGCTGTGAATATGCAAAACTGATCAGGACCAGGAGTGACTATAAGGATGCAACTGAGGAGCTTATTAACACATTTCTTGTGCAATTATGTTGATAATCTTCTAGGAGTCATTTGTCAGAAAGCTTGGAAATGGTAACCGGTACTTAACTGTCTTTTGGCTTTTCCCAGTTAGGGGTCACCACAGTGGAACTCCAATCTGCTAACGATTGGCAGAAGTGGTAACCAGTGAATGATAAATTCACTAGGTTCATGCAAAGAGTACTAGGTATGGTTTCCATATTAAAGAATCTTCTGGAAAGAATGTGAGAATTTCACAATGGCAAATTTTAAGTGGCAGGGGAATGGGCATATCAGTGGGGTTTAGTTTCATAGTTTCATAGTATAGTACTAGGCTATCTGCCCTGGGGCATTTGTAAGTCTAGCCATAGTGATGTGGCTTTTGCCACCCCATGAAATGGTACAAAAATGTACAGAATAAATCTAGAATACTGTGCCTCTGTCTAGTAGTGACACAGTGAAGGTCCCCTTATATAATAGAATTAGTTTACTGTGCCCCTGTCTAGCAGTGACACAGATGTGACCCCTGGGGTAAACTTACGATCTCCCATCCACTCATCAAGATTTCTCTTGAAGAGAGTCAGTGAGGGGCTCTGCCTAATACGAACTGGGATCCTGTTCCAAAGCATGGGAAGCCTCTGGGTTATGAATCTATCACTCCAGCATGTCCTATTCATACTTGTGCCGAGGTTTAAGTCTTTAGCTCTCCTGGTCCTGATGGATTTGTATTTTTTGAGGTGGAGCATGTCCATCAGATCCTGATTGGACATGGCCTTGTTCGTCAGGCAGAGATCACCTCTGAGCAGGCGGTATGCTACTGAATAGAGCTAAAGTTTCTTTAGTCTGGCAGAATAAGACATATGTTGGAGACCCTTGATCCTTTTGGTGAGGTACTTTTGTGGTCTCTCCAGCTGTTGCAAGTGCCGGGTGAGGTACATACCAAATGGGGCATTGTACTCAATCATGGGTCTGATGAGGGAGGAATATAGGGGTACAATGACATCCTTGGATCTGGATATGAAACCCTTCATGATGAAGTGTGCAAGGTAGAATGTTTTTCTAACCACTTTGGCAACGTGGGTGTCAAATGAGAGGTCGCTGTCTACTTGGGTCCCTAGATCTCTGATTACTTTTTCCGTACTCAGTGGGTTGCTGTCTATGTGATAATTTGTGGGTACTTTGTTTTTTCCAAAAGGGATGACTATACATTTTTTGGCATTTAGTTTAAGGCATTGACTACGGCACCAGTTGTCCGTTTCAGTGAGGCCTTTTTGTAGGAAGTGTGTATCTGCTGGTGTATCGACTATGGTGCCTAGTTTGCAGTCATCTGCAAACTTTGTCAGCCACAGTCCTCCCATGTTTGCTTTAACATCTGAGAAATAAATGCTGAACAAGAGGGGTCCCAGGACAGATATCTGTGGGACACCACTTGTGACTGGCTTTGAGTCTGACATTGCTCCAGCGATTTTAACTTTATGGGTTCTGTCCTTTAGCCAGTTTGCAACCCATCTAGTGACATAAGGGTTTACTTTTAAGCTGTTTAGCTTATCTATGATGCCTGAGTGGGGTATTGTGTCAAAGGCCTTAGCCAAGTCCAGGTATGCTGTATGGACTGCTTTGCCCTCATCAATGGCTCTAGTGACTGTTTCGAGAAAGTCAACCAGGTTTAAAAGGCAGGATCTGCCCTTTACAAAGCCGAACTGGGTGGGGTCAAGCGTCTGTAGGTCCCCTATGTCTCCATTTATGAGTTCCATAATGATTCTTTCCATAGCTTTGCAGACCAGGCTAGTCAAGCTTATGGGGTGGTAGTTTCCAGGGTCTGTAGAGGCACCCCCCCCTTGTGGTGTGGGACCACTGTTGCTGTACTCCAGTGTTCAGGTACATATCCTAAAGTAAGGCTAAGGTTTAATAGCATTTTTATGTGTGGGTTTAGCTCCTCTTAGAGTTCACGTAACACGCACCCTGGGATACCGTCAGGTCCCATTGATGCTGTGTTTTTTGCTTTGTTTAGGGCGGTTCTCACTTGGACATCTGAGATGACAGGGAGATTACATTCAGCTGGGATAAGTATTTCTTCTTTTGGGGGTGAAGGAGGGGAGAAATTTGCACTGAACCTGTCAGCCAGAATGTTAGCAATATCTGTGGGTTCAGTGTATTTTTTGTTGTTGTGAACCAACTCTGAGCATATCTGAGGGTTTCCGCCCAGGTTTCTAACATAGCTGAAGAAGGCTTTGTGGTTATCTTTAGTGTCCTTAGCGATTTTTCTCTCAAAGTTTGCCTTGGATGTTTTTATGAGAGAACGTAGTTTTCTGCTAATGTTGATCAGAGATGTCTTCCCTTCATGGGATTTTGCTCTGACGTGCAGTAGCTTCCTTCTTTTGTTATACAATTTGTTTATGGCTGAGGTCCACCAGACAGGATGCTTACATTTGGTGGAGAGGGACTTGGATTTGTTTGGGATTGCATGATCCATGCATTCTTGGAGATGTCCATAGAAAGCATTTGTGAAGGATTCGGCATTGTGGGATGTGGTATCCACTGGCACAGTGGGCTTAAAGGATACCATCTCAGTCTTAAGAAGAGTGAAGAAAGAAGGGTTGCATTTGTAATAAAGTTGTGCTGTATAAATTGATGATTTATATCTGGTTGCTGGCAAATAATGTAAGAACACTAACTTTAAAAGTGCAAAAAGGGGCAACCCAGTTGCTATGTAACATAAAACTGCATGGATATGAATTGTTGGCCGTGTTATACAACTATCTAGTAGATCTAGGTCCAGCTCTCAAATAGTTGATATGAATAAATTTTAAAGCAGTCATAACTGTAAACAATGCTTTAGAACAACCTTATAACATTAATAGTAAAGTAAGTATAAATGTCTGTAAATAAGTAAATACCTGTCATGTAGTTCAGGGTAATGTAAGACACAGAAGGATAACTGAAGGTTATAAGTGTTATGAACAACCTAAGTATTATAACACAAGCTTTTGTAAGAATACAATTTTTTTTGGTAAAATGCTGCTGTTGTTTAGACAACAAGGCTGCTTTAGTAGTTGACAGACAAATTATTGAATGGCAACTTGTCAAAAGCAAACAGAAGCCAGCACAGGTGATCAAAAACCAGCATCTTAAATATGCTGTTCTTGCTCTTGTAAAAGATTGTGGTATAGTGGGGAAAAGGGGATTTGCCCTATTCCTAATACTGAGTAACCTACAAGTTGGTATATATAATTAACAGGGGGTGTGGGGGTCCAGGGTGGGCTTGATCCCATGGAAAAAAGTAAAGAGTTTACTGTTTTTTTTTTCTTGTTTCTATAATGTATGTTTCAAGTGGTTGTACTCACTAAGATGACATTTGATATGGTGATTGTTTGATAAAAATACACCCCTCAATGGTTATAGGAGTCTACACAGTAAATATATGTTATGTCTGACGTGACAATGATGACCACTTTGTTTTTTAATTGGAGCCAAAATTACATATCTAGCATTAAGGTAAAGGAGTTATCTTGTGGAATATGAGGGTACCTCTCAAGTTTGTTATCAGATGATAGCCTACTGCATAGCACAGAAATATAAAGTCCTCACTACGGCCTGGGACCAGACTTCAGTAAGCAGCTTAGACACATGCTGGAGCAGGCAAGGATGGAGAGGAATGAACGGGCCTTGTCTGCTAACTGTCTCAGGGGAAGAAGAGGAAGTATGTATCCATCATATGCATCACACCCATTGGATGTCTTCCATGCTTGCCTGCTGGGCATGTGTGAGACAGTTAGGGCTCACAGAAACCAGCTAAGGAACCCAGCAGTTGTGAGCAGCACCAGTACCTCCCATGAACCCATATACCAAATATGGGTGGGGCTGCTGACCCCTGGCAACAGAAGATGAAAGGCAATTGCCAAACACATTAAAAAAGTGGTCATTGGAAAAGTGTATGGATTTAGGAGAGCCACACTATCACAACAGACCAGATTAATCCAGGTTATGGTACACTGTGGCAAAAAAAAGTTTGTTATCAGAAGACAGTGGTAGATGTACAGAGTTGTATGTGTGCTATGCAAAATAAACTAGCCATTAGGTCTGAAAAGATGGAATAAAAGTAGGGACAACATTATTTATTTGACATTTGTTTACTGGGGTGGTCTGACTAGGCCTACAGAACCTGTTTTCAGCAGAGGCCCGGGGAGAAAAGCTCCACATACAGTGCAATACAAATACAGTAAAATCCAATCCAATACAAATCACATTACAAATACTATATAAGAATAAGTTGAAAGAACAAACTATTGTTACAGGATGTTGTAATATATTATTACACTTCTAGAAAGTTTAATAGAGTTAAAAACATTACAGACAATAATAGTCAGTCTCACCATATATGATGTAGATAGATAGTGTCCAAAAACAAAAATAGTGCATAGGTAGTGCAATGTGTGACATTGACTGTTATACTACGTGACAAATAGAATGCTAGTTTCAGTTAGGAAAATAGCAGCCGGAAAGTTAGTGATGCAGACAGAAAGTGAGAGAGAGAGTTAAGAAGAATAGAAGCAATAAAGCCTGAGCAGTAGCTTAAGGATATGGCATGGAAAGAGAAGGAGTTAGAAGAGCCTTAGGATCTCGCAGACTGTGTGGAATTGAAATGTGACAGAAGAGGAGGATGAGGCTAGTAGGCTTGAAAATAAGGTTGTGCAAGGTGGATGGATAGCTGAATAAAGGCAAGTTGGTTGGAAAGTCCAAGCCAATTTCATTCTAGGAGTGATTTACAGTGGTGTGTGTGATATTTAGAGTTTGTGGCAAACTTTGTAACTTTGTTGTACTACTGTTCCATCTTGTTTAGGGTAGAAGTTTGTAAGTTAGTTAGGATAGGGTACCATAAAGAAGGGAGGGAAGTAAAAATGTTTTTTCAAGGGTAGTTTTAGTTGCTGTAGTAAATAAATGTTTGTTTCTATACAAGAGTCCCAGTTTTTGATGAGTTTTCTTTATATTTTGCTGTATATGGGGCTCAAATGAAAGTCTATTGTTAATGATAATACCTAGAAGTTTGGTTTCCTGCACTATTTCTATGACAGTGTTGTCAGACGCAAGGATGTTGAAATGATCAGTGACAGGGGAGGTGTTTCTGGGATGAAAGAGTACTAGTTTTGTCTTCTTTGGATTGAGAAAGAGTTGGGCATTTCATAGCCTGGATTCGACTGCAGTAAAGGATTGCCGAGTTTTTGAAAGTAGCTCTGGTGGTGATTGAGCAGTGCAGACTATGGTGGAATCATCAGCATATTGAATGAGGATTGCAGGGTAAGAGGCAGTGTGAAGGTTGTTTGTGAAAATGTTGAAGAGTAGGGGTCCTAGAATGGAGCCTTGAGGGACTCCAGTAGGGTTGTGGAGAAAGGGTGAGAGTTCATTGGACCATTTCACTGCTTGTTTATGATCCTTTAGGTAGCTCTGAAACCATTTTACTGTGTTATATGAGAATCCTAAGTTAGACAGTGTGTTCAAAAGTAAGGGGTGAGACACTGTGTCAAAGGCCTTGGAGTGATCAAGGAATACTGAGGCTGTATAGCATCCAGCATCTCTGGCCTTGTTCACCGTGTCTATAAAAGATAATAGGGTTGTAACTGTGCAGTGGCTAGGTCGGAAGCCATGTTGGGTTTTGGTTAAAAGATTGTTTTGCAGTAGATATTGCATTACCTGCTGATGGATACCGCTCTCGAGAATTTTGGATATGGGTGAGAAGATGGATATAGGACGTAAATTGGATGGATCAAAAGAGTTACCTCCTTTGTGGATGGGGGTGATTGTTTCCATATGGTAGGTATGGCTGATTCAGATAAAGACTTATTTATAAGGATACTGATTGGGTAGGTGATTGAGTTAGCAGCCAGTTTGACGTAGTGTGGTAGAAGATTATCAGCTGAGGGAGAGCAGGGTTTTAGTTTTTGTAGCAGTTTCTTAATAGTGTCAGTGGGTATGGGCTGAAATGAGAATGGGGTTTGTATGACATTTTGTTGAGTAGGGAGGTTAATAATGACAGGGTTAGAAGTATTTGATGGTCTGTGGTTGGTGTCTAACTAGGTTGAAGGGTGGCAGGGGGGGGTCCTGCATTAGGGGTGTTAGTTAGCAGGTCCGAGATTGATTTTATGAAGTGATTGTTAAAGTTTCTGGCTATTTGTGATGGAGGGGTATCGGGTGATAATCGGGTGTGCTCTCTATTTCTTCCAGGGTTTAGTAGAGAATATATGGAGTGGCAACATTTACTGGGGTTGATTTTATGCTGGAGTTGAAGCTGGGAATAATGTGACTTCTTATCTCTGTTGGTTAGTTTTGTCACTTTGTTGCATCGTGTTTTGAAATTAACATGATTTTGTTCATTTTAGTTTTATTTCCAGGTTGACCAGGGTAGGTCCCTTTGCTTCATCAGGTGTTTACACTCTTTAGAGATCCATGGTGCTGAGCTGTTTTTGATTCTTTTCATACGAATGAGAGCGAGTGTATTAAGTATGTGAAGGAAGGTGTTATTAAAGTATAGTACAGCATCATTAAGGGGTAGTCGTTTAAGGGGTGTCCAGTCTATTTCCTGTAGGAGATTGTTGAATTTATGTTAACAAAAATTAGTTGAGTTCCTAACTGATTTTAAAGTGTGTACATTTAGTTGTTAAGAGTTTGTTCTAAGAGAATAAGCTGGTAGATGATCACTCAGGGAGCTAGACAGTGTACCGGAAGAGGGGTACTTGGCAGGGTGGGATACTAGGATCCAGTCTAGGGTGGATTGCCAGGTAAGATCTTTGCTGTATCTTGTTGGATTATTGATAAGCTGAGAAAACCCATTTATACTATTTGTGGGAGAGTTGGAAGCCATGGTTTGCCAATCTATATTTACGTCTCCTAAGATTGTTTCAAGGTTTATTGTTTGGGATGTCCAGGACAAAATATTTTCCAACACTGGTATGTTGTTAGCTGGTGGGATATATATTACCATTATGCAAATTCGTTTTGATATGTTGAGGTTCAGAAAAGAGATTAGTACCTCGGCATTGGAAAAGGTGGGCATATTACTGGTGTAGGGTGTGACACTGAGTGTAGAGGGATACAGAAGTGCTAGCCCTCCCTATTTTTTTTTTAGATCTATCTCTTCTGGTTATTGCAAAGTTTGGAGGCATTATTTCAGAGTCTTTTACATTGGAGTCTAGCCATGTTTCAGTAAGGGCTAGCATGTCAGGTTTGTTTTGCTCAATCCGGGCATGCAGTGGGGCTATTTTATTGCATATACTTCTAAGGTTCAGAGTAAGTATGTTTAAATCTTTAGGGTTACTCTTGTGGTTAGGATTAAAGGGTGGACTAAGGTTAGGATGTATGTCTCCACATTTAAGTAGATAGGTAATCAGGAATGCATACTATAGGAAGTGTTTTTTATTCCTAGGTGATGGTACTGGTGTCAAGTGTGGTTTCATACGAGGTGAAGAGGCCAGTTTGTGGCTAGTACAATATGGGAGGGTATAGGGGAAATTCTGGGAGGAAATATGACAGGTAGTAAACCTGTTAGTTCCCACTCTTTGCTGCACAATATACAGTTTGTAAATCTGATATTTAAGCACTTAGAAAAGGCAGCCAGCTAGAGTGTGTACCATATATGAAAAACAATAAAGAAGGAAGCAACCCTTGTAAACGACAAAACTCTTCACAAACAGAAATTCTCTTATATTAACAATCGCCTACATTATCCAGTAACTGTGCTGTTCATACAAACAAAATCAGGTATTACAGCAGAAACCTTCAGTAGAAGTGAGTTGAAACATATATACATAAGAAATATATGCACTACAGATAAGCAGGGAGAAAAAAAGAAAAAAAAAAAAACACTTCACCACAGGCTACAGAATTACTTGATGTAACTGCAGTAAAAACAACAAAACTTTGATGGTTTCACTGAATCCTACAGCAAAACACACAGCCAGTAGAAACTTGCTAATACAATTGCTACACATTAACAGCAGAAAGACAACACTTTGCTGCCACTACTGCAACCTACAGTAAAAAGTCAGTAGACATATGCTGATGTATTTACTACACATTAACAGCAAAAGACACAACACTTAGCCAAAATTAAACACAGTGAAATCTTAGTTGTATTTTTCAGTACAAGTTTGAACCACAATGAAATAAACCATAGTAGTTAAAAAACTACAAGAATCCGATGTACCTTTTTACAGAGTGAAGCAGCTGGATGGAGAGAACGTGAAGTGACTGAATTTTGAGTCACAAAGGCAAAATTAGTGGGAGAACAGGCTGTGATGCAGGGAGGAATAGGCAGCTCCTTGAGTGGAAAGCAGTTACTCCACCCCCACCCCGATGGTGTACCACCACAAACAATCAGTGAGGTAGAATGTCCATGGATACAAAGACAAGGTGGCTGAACTTTAAATACCTGACCCGAGTCACAGCATCACATTTTATAGTTATGGGGTTTTCAGTGTCTTTCCAGGGATGTATTACACTGATAAAAGTGAAATATACTGAAGTGTTAATGGAGCTTCACCTTTAGCAGTAAAAGGCCTGTGAGTAAGTGGGTGTGGGTTTATACTTCCAGCAGATTCAACACTACAAAACAATACACACTAGATTTAACAAATTAAGTTATTAGTGCGAGTCTTGGAAATTGCCTTACATAGACAACTCAGTGTATTTGTTCCTTTTGAACTGTTGCCAACTGCAGGTGAAATTCAGCTGTGCAAGTTATTTAGGTAGTGGGATAGGATAACTTTTGCTGCAGGAGCAGTAGTCAGACTTACATTAGCTTGTTTCACTTTTTTCAGAGTAAAGTAGCTGGATGGAGAGAATGTGAGGTTGTTTAGGATGATCAATACACACCATAGATTATAAGTAAAACATACACCAAATATTTGCCAGACCTTTCTCATGACAACTTTAAGTCTAGTGTTAAACTTACAGACAACTTGCCACACAAGATAAAATAGTTTGGTCCTCTGCCTTTATGGAAACATCATGGTCACATCTAACAGGAAAGCAGAAAAAGGTTTTTGATACTGCAAATTTTATATTATATTTATTTATTGCAATTTGTAACCTGGTAGGAGGGCTGGTCAAGTGACCCTTTTTAGCCATGGCTAGGGCGTCAGTGGAGTAACAGTGTAAAACAGTAGAGCAACAGATTATATATTACACAATCTTGTCGATGTTCCAGGCGTTATACTACAACTTAAGCAGAAAACAAACCATACATCTGGAGGGGAAAGTAGAAATAAAATGACAAAATATTAACAGTGTCAGCATTATTTACAATATCGATTGATTTTTTTTTTTTTTTTGCATCCTTCAAGAGGATATTTGTATTTAGCGTTCTTGAGAAGTATCCAATTGAATTTGCTGAGCTTGACAAGTATTCAGTATCATGAGAGGAAGTGCAAGTAACTTCATCTAGAAGATGTTCTTTCCGTTTATTTGGAATTCATTTATCATGGTAGGATGACAATTCCAAGTTGTGGGGTTAAAGTTTTGTGAATGCTATCTCCCTTACAGCTGTGGTGAAATATGGTCAAACCAAAGTAATGTAGCCCTCCTGACTACTCCTTAGTGTGCATGAAGGGTCTGTCATGGACAATGAGGACTTTAGTGATGGGTAGTTTGTTAATCATTTAAAACCTCTGGCCATGCATTTCTGAACCCTGAGATGTGGAGGCCTAATGACCGACAATCTTGACTTGTCATTTGTTGGAATACTCCCTTTGCTCTGAGGTATAGTGATCCCAGAGTTGGTTTAAATATATGAGTTCAGGGGTGTGGATGCATGAACTTCACACTCGGGGGTGCAGGGAAGCTTGCCAACCTGCAAAAAAAAAAAAACAAGTTTAAAGAAGAGTGATGTTCAATATGATATCTTCTGTATTTCCTGTCTTTTTTTTTTTCTGGTGTCTTGGAACTCAGCAATTTGAGTCTCACGATTTCAGTAGGGAGCCTGAGGGCTGACCAAGTATTATGATTTTAAATAGTAGTATACCGGGTAACCTTTTGGCTCTGCTATATATAGGTAACCACTGCAAGCCCTTTAGCAAGTCACATTGATCTATATGTCAGACAGCAATACAAAAGCCACATATTTTGTTTTCTACTAATTGTGATTTTTGGGTATACAAGCATGTAGGAAGCAAGAAATAAGGATATTTATGGCAAGGGAGTATTAAGAACTTGGGGGTGATAGTTGGAATAGTTTGTAATACAGTTTCAGCTGAGGAGAGCATCTTGCTAACTATACTATCTGTTGTATGAATGTGAGGAAGGGTCAAGCAGGCTGTCAAGATATTTTTGCTGGGTTACATTAGGTATTGGAATATCTAAACTATTGTTTACTATAGCAAGGGGGAATCTCTAAGATATGGAATGTGGAAAATCCCATTATACTAGATTTGATGGGCTAATTATTAATCTGTTTTTGAATGTCCATCTGCAGAGATTAGTAAAATTGTCTTATGTTACTTGGTGGAGTTCTTTGAGGTTAAAGGTAAAAGATTAATAGTAAGGGCCCTAAAACAATCCCTGGGATACAGTGAGATGAAGAATACCTTTGTCTAACAGGAAGTAGTTGGTGCACATGGAGTTCTATGGACTGACCGACCCAGTCACAAAAAAAGTAAAACAGTAGCACATTTGAAGCAATCATGTCCTTTGGTTGTGGAAATACCGGAAACAAACCTTGATGAAAATGAGTGGTATATGGTCAAGGAAGGAATATCCATGTTTCATGGTACTAGAGATAGGGGAACAATCCCCCTTATATCACGTATGTGCCTTCTTGCAATATAAGAAACACTGAAAAAGAGACATTGTTATACAGGAAATAAGAGTTTTCTTGGGGAAAGCAAAGTCTGCCATTTTCAGGTGGATTTTCCACAATATAATTCACCAATTAAGTTTAGAGGGATCTTAAGAAAGCCAATTGCCTTCCAGAATAAGTTTAGAAATGTGAGAGAGGAACACAATTACAAGTGTTGGAAATATATAAAGTAGCTGTAGACTGCTTTGAATTTCCAGATTATGGAGACATGTAGGGGTTTCTAGAAGGGTCATAGAATGAACTACTCAGTGCATGGGGCCCATTGTCACACCTATTTTTCAAAAATACAAGTGAAGGACAGATAAAATATATATCTCAACAGAGCATTCATATTTGGTAGCCACATTCCTCAAATTCTTTGCACAAGAATTCTGGATAAAGCCAGAACTTATAAGGAGACAAAGGCCCACAACCAGGGACAATTTTTAAATATTACTCTTATTCACTTAGCACATTAATAGAACAACAGGTTTTGTGTCATCCACCTGCATTTTTAACAATAAGAAGCATGAAAACCTAATAGCATAACTGATAATTGCTTGACTGTAATCCTAAGTGATTTACCAGAAATCCAAAATTTTATGAGGGACAGGGCAAAAATATGAGATAAATTCAGGGGCATTCTCCAAATTTCTGGACAGCTGAGATATATGCTGGTAGCAAAATTCTCTATTCATCTAATAGTAATTTCTACTCACGCCTGTTTGGAGTATGACTTGGCCATCTCTAAGGCCTTTAATTGAGAGCATTCCTGGTGGTTTCCCATTTATTAGCTAAAACCAAAGAATTTGGTAAAGTGGAATCAGCAACTAATAATGGAGATGATAGATTATATCACTGTGGTAGGACAGTCACTGCTAGAAAGAAGGGAAAACATAAAACAGGAAGTAGAAAAAATAAGTCATAATATATAGTGCAAACGTTTGAAGAAGCAGAGTCCAAAATGAAAGACTGGAGACATCCAAATGATTTAACAGTACAAAGTGAAATGGAAAGGGTGAGATGGGAGATAGACAATATCTTAAATCGTACATATGACTTTCTAAAACAGCCACTTAAACATACTTGTTTATACTCTGGAGAATTCCAGAATGCTGTTCATAGGTTCATAGGTGTGTACTAGGCTAATTGGCCCTGGAGCCTTTACAAGCGTAGCCCATAGAGGTGCCCTGGCATTGTGCCACCCAACGTTGCTGAGTAAGTATGACAACAAAGGTGCCAAAGAAGTAATACAAGTTTGTGACCCAGCACAGGAAAAGCTCTAATTAGAGATCTGACAGTTGATGCAATGCATGGATTGAGAACTGCCATATATACACATTTGTTTTAGAAGGGTCAGAGACAAAAGAGATCAAACTGCCAACATCCACTAAATAATTGAAAAAGGAAGGGAGTTCATGGAAAATATTTATTTCTGCTTTATTCCCTAGTTCTTAGAGAAATGGGGATACAAAGATACCTTATTTGCCTCCTAAGGAATCTATATTCAGAACAAGAAGCAGCAATTAGAAATCAGTATGTAATAGCTGACTGGTTAATCACTGAGAAAGGAGTGCAACAAGGCTATATATTGTCAACCTACTTAATTTATACACCAAATGCTTTGCAAAATATTAAATCAGAGAAATCAGATTATGGAATCAAAATTGCCAAAATAAATATTAACAGATTCAGATGTGCACAGGGTACTGTTCTGATGGCGAAAACTGAGGAAGAGACTGAAGACCCTGTTGAAGAAAGTGACAGAAGAAAACACAAATGCTGCCAAAAGATGGTTTTCTCAACTTCAAAAAAGAAAACAAAAAAGTTATGTCAAACAGCCCTTAACAATATTAATTTTCTGCAAATAGATTTAGGAGGAAGTAAAGCCAGTGACACACTTTTATTTTCCAGCACTCAAAGATCTCTGCAGATAGTGACTGCAGCCATGAAATTAAAAGATAATTGTTTCTTGGAAGGGAAGCTAAGGCACAGCATGGTAAGATTTTAAAAAAGTAAAGACATCACATTGTCAACAAAGATCCCTATAGTCAAAGCTATGAATTCCCAACAATAATGCATGGCTATTGGGGACAAATTATAAGTGAAAATATGAATCGTAAGGACTGATGGTTTTGCACTGATCTAGAAAATACCTACAGGAAGGTTAAATCAGTCAATACTTAAGTAAATAAACCCGGAGAGTGCACTGGAAAGTCTTGATAGCAAAGTTAAAACACCAATAGTTCAATCTCATAATGAGAAGACAGAGTTCACTTCAGAAAACACTGAAGGTGGGGAAGATCAAAGGTAAACGGGGTAGGAGGTAGCAGAGGCTGACATATACAGACAGCATTCCTGACGTAATGAATATGAATTTGCACAAATGTAAAGAAGCAGTTATAGAAATACACATCTGGTGTGCTAATGTCCTTGAGGTTGCAAAGAGTCAGACTTGACTAAATAACTTAAGAGCAATAAAAATAAAAGTGAATTTGAAGATATTTAGAAATTATTACAAAGGACAGAGATTGAATGGTAGGAACATAAACATAAAAAATAAGATATTCTGGAGTATTTGTGGGACACGGAGGTACTAAAGGCAATTGAAGAAGTGGACTACATGAAAAGAGACATGGAGGAGCTCTGGGATCTTGTAGCCCAGGCAGGTATAACCCTAGCTCTGAGTAGCATCCTATCGTCACCCAGAATGATACCACAGTACAACCAGAAAATGACTGACTTCAACAATTGGCTAAGTTTCTGGTGTCATTCTAAGGGGATCCAGTATTTGTCTGCCTGAGATGACAGGATTGACAGACCTCGAGGCTTCGCCAGAGATGGCCTGCATCTGTCACTCCAGGAATTTCGGATACTGGCTATGGCTCTTGCCACCCCTATAGTGCCTTTTTAGGCAATGTCCTGAAGACAAAATTACCACCAAAACAGCTACAAGCAAACAAAATTTGTGGGTAATGCTACTCAATGCTAGAAGTCTAAATCTCAAAATGCACTTGCTCGAAGCACTCCTTAAAATGGAGAACATCGACATCTGTGCAGTGACCGAGACCTGGTTCAAGGCTCTGGAGAGCAACCCAGCACTATCAGGCTATAATTCATACCACACCTTTCATCCCCTAAACCTGGACCAAAGCAATAAAGGCAGTGGTGTCTCCATATTCATAAAGAATATGCACACCTCCAGACTAGTAACCCAACATAACACTTCAGAGATACTTCAGGTATAACTAACACTGGGTAAAACTGCAATCCAGGTTGTAGCCTACTATAGATCCCCCACCATGTCCCAAGACTCCCACTCCACATTCCTAAACACACTGGAAAATATTAGGGTACAACTCAATACCCTTATACTGGGAGACTTTAACTACCCCTCCATTAATTGTGAAAATTACAACACACTTGCTCAATGTTTTCTGGAATTCATTAATTCCAACTCCGTGGACCAACTCATTCTTACCCCCACCCGGGGTAGAAACATCCTTGACCTGGTCATTACTAACATGGACGACAGTTGTTCTACACCAGTAATCAACTCCTCCCTGGTCAGATCTGACCACAAGCTAATCTCCATGGGTATTCACATCCCACTTTCACCCCCCCCAAAGGAAACCACTGTAAAAAACTTCTCCAAAGCCAATTTTGGACTTCTAAAAACAGAGGTGGCTAACTTTATGACACCCAAGCAAATTGAAAATAGGTACATGACTGAATCATACACCAATGCACTGTATGAGCACATACACAAGTGCATGGAATGGGCCATACCAAACAGAACCAAGGCACTCTCCTCCAAAAAAAGGAAGCCAATCTGGTGGTCCCCCACCATGAACAAACTCTACAACAAAAGGAAAAAACTATTTCAGAAAAGGGTGAAGTCCCAAGACTAGAAAAACTCCCTTGTCAGCCTCAGCAAAAAACTGAGATCCATCATCAAATCCTCTAAACCTAGCTACGAAAACAAAATTGCTCCAGATTCCCAAGACAACCACAAGGCATTTTATAGTTATGTCAAGACTCTTCATGGCAATACTCAGATCTGCTCTGAGTTACAACACAATGGCAACAAATATACAGAACCAACTGATATTGCCAACATATTGGCCAACAGGTTCAGTGTGAACTTTATCCCCCTTTCACCCCCTAAAGGGCCAATAACAATACCTGAGGAATGCCAAGTCTCTATTATCACAGCTACTCAGGTAAAAACCACACTGTCCAAAGCCAAGAATACAGCTTCCATGGGACCTGATAATATCCCTGGCTGTGTTCTACATGAAATACAAAGTGAACCGGCACCACACCTGAGTACCCTGTTCAATCACAGTCCCATTTCAGGCTTTGTTCCTACCAAATGGTCCACTGCTATGGTAATCCCACTCCACAAAGGGAGAGCAACTACAGATCCTGGGAACTACCGCCCCGTTAGCCTGATGAGTCTGATATGTAAGGCTATAGAGTGCATCATCATGGACCTTATAAATAAGGACATAGGAAATCTCCAAACTCCGGACCCCATGCACTTTGTGTTTGTGAAAGGTAGATCATGCCTGCTCAATGTGATAGACTTCTTCAAGTCTGTCACCAGAGCTGTGGATGAGGGCAAGGTAGTTCACACAGCCTACCTAGATCTTGCCAAGGCCTTCGACACTGTCCCTCACACAAGAATCATAGACTCACTAAACTAGCCATAAATCTCTATGTCATAAGATGGGTTGCCAATTGGCTCACTGATTGCACCCGCACTGTGAAAGTAGTGGACTCCAAATCTGACTACCGATCAGTTACAAGAGTGTCCCACAGGGAACGGTCCTAGGTTCTCTCCTGTTTGGCATCTACTTCTCTGAAGTTCAACCCAACACAAAGGGACTCTGGCTGACCAAGTTTGCAGATGACTGCAAACTGGGAGCCATTATTGATTCTCCAACTGATGTAGACATTCTAGAAAAAGGCTTCAATGACACTAATGACTGGTGCCAGAACCATGGCCTTAAGCTCAATGCCAAAAAGTGCACTGTCATTCCCTTTGGGAAGAATTCAGTGCCCATGAACTACCACATAGGCAATAGCCCACTAAACACCGAAGGTGTGATAAGAGACCTGGGAACACAGGTTGACAGCAACCTCTCCTTTGATAACCACATTGCCACTGTAGTAGGAAAGTCCTTCTATGTAGCACATTACATTACAAAAGGTTTCTCATCCAGGAAGAAAGAGGTCATAATCCCTCTACTCGTCCTTCATTAGACCTATTATAGAATACAACGCCTCATTTGGTATGTACCACACTAGACACCTACAACAACTGGAAAGGCCACAAAAATAGCTCACTATGAAGATCTTAGGCCTTAGACACATGCCGTATATGGACAGACTCAAAAAACTCCAGCGATCTCTGCTCGACCTACAAAGCCATGTCTGACCCAGAGCTGCTAGATATGTTACACCTAAAGAAATCCCAATCCCTCCATGCCACACACTCCAGGGACCTGAACCTCATTATCACAATAAACAGAACATGCTGGAGGGACAGGTTCCTAACCCAGAGACTTCCCATACTCTGAAACAAACTTCCCATTCACATCAAACAGAGCACTTCACTGGCCCTCTTTAAGAGAAATTGACGAGTGTTTGGGCAATAAGAAACTCACCCTGGGGATCATTTCAGTGGCCTTGCTTGGCAGGGCCACTGGGAACTAACTTTGGGTGGCATGATGCCAGGGAATCATCTTGGGCTAGGCTTATATAGACTCCAGGGCCGTTAGCCTAGTACACACCTATGAACCTAAGTAAATTAACTTTTATCTCCCATCAGTTTGGAAGATATTTGAGAAATTATAGAAGGACAAGCACAATACAAAGGATTTTTACAGACATAAATCTAGAGAGATAAAAATATAAAGTGGTCCCTTATTTGGCGAAGGTGTTTACAGAGGTTCTTGATACAAGACTTATACCCTTATCATGAAAGTAAATTGTCTTAGTGGTTTGACAAAGAAAGGCAAAAATTGAGGCATGCTGTCATCTATAGACCAACATATGCCCTTAACTGGGTTCACTTCATAATCTTGATATTCTGAAATACCGAATTTCAGAATACTGAGATTAAAATACCAAATGTTCGGAATCGCGAAACACCAGAAGTGTGAAATTTGAAATACCGAAGTTCGGAGCTTCTGGTGTTGCAGTGTATGAATGGATGTAAGTGCAGGTAAGTTTGTATGAGTGTGTAGGTTATGTGCTGTAGTGCAAGGGGCTGCGAAATGTGTGTGTGTGATTTGCATTTGTGAGTGTGATTGTGTGGTCTCGGAGTTAATATATATAAGTGGGGGGTGCAGGGGGGGTAAAGGCCCCCTGCTTGTTTCTAGTTTAAGTTATTTTTATTTGTGTGTGGAGGGCAGTTGTGTGTATGTAAGTGTCGGGATTTTGAGTTTCACGATTATGGGAATTCGGTATTGTGGTATTTTGGCTTTATGATCTCAATATTCTGAAATTCGGTATTTCAGAATTTCGAGATTATAAAGTGAACCCCCTTAACTACATGTATATGTAAGTCATATATGCATGCTATAGCTGTGTAACCAGCTAAGTGTATGGGATCTCACTTTTAATTTCTCCAAATCTTTTGGGTTTCTAATACCATGACAGAAATAGACCCCAGTCCTAAGTCAAAGTATGATTAAAGTTCATGAAACTAGTATTGTTTCAGTCTTTGATGTCAGCCAGAAGTGCTCTTCGCAGCACCCGCAATGTGCCCAGTAATGAATCCTTCTTCATCTGGTACAGAGTTACATGTATTGGTAACAATCTAAACACGATTGTAGATTATTTTTTATAAGACCCGTTGCTCTTACTACTATTGGAACTATCTGAGTATCTTTCTTCCACATTGCTCTCATTTCTGCCTGTAAATCCTGATATTTTATGACTTTGTGTCTCTCTGTATGCAAGACACTATAGTCACAGTGTGTGGTAATGTCAATGATCAATGTCACTTTTGTCTTATTTTCATGGACCACTATATCTGGTTTTCTCAGATCGGTCTTTTAAACTGTTAGTAATAGGTGATGCCATGAGATGTAGACTTCATCATTTTCTGTGATGCTTTGTGGTTCATGTTTCCAGTGTTTTTCAGCCACTTCAGTACCATAATGTTTGCACAATCCCTAGTGCAACAGTCTTGCCACATTATTATGCCTTTCGGCATATAGTCCTTCTGCATTAGTATGTTACAACCAGCAACAAGATGTGCAACTGTTTACAGTTCTGTTTTACAAAACCTACATTTATCTGTTTCTCCCACATGTTCAGTGAACTTTGTAAACCAACCTGTATGTAGCCCACGATCTTGAACCACCAATATTAACGTTTTATCTCTTGGTTTGAATTTACCTCTCCTTAACCATTCCTGCATTCATTCCTGATCAACATGATTTTCTTCCAGAAGTTTTCCATACTTGCAGCTGTATTTATACATTTTCCACATTTCCTGTCTTCTCATCTGATCCTTCGCCTTATATTTTTTCTTTTGTTTTTTTTTTTTTTGGCACATTCATTTGCTGCCTGATTTTTATCTACTTCTGGTTTGATTTCCATTCCTGCTTGATGCTGATATGCTTCTGCTAGACTAAGTAGGGAAGTCATCTTAGATTTATTCTCCTCATGCCTCAGGACTTTCACTATGTTTGGGTCTTGTGAGGTCAGCAGATATGTGTGCAGATCTATACATGTAATCAATTTCAAGGAGGCCCATACCTCCTTCAGAAGGGGGAATATATAATCTTGGTATGTACTGATTTTTATAAATCACTTGGTGAGCATGAAACCTCTTTCTCGTTTTCCTGTCTAATCTATCCAACACATTTTGGGGCTAGTCAATTGCTCCAAAACTGTAAGTTAGGACAGGAAGAACAAATTGGTTTATAGCTTGCATTTTGTTTCTAGATGTCAATGCTGTTTTCAGGATTCATTTAAGTCTTCTAAAGTATTCCTTACTACATTTTTATTCACATTTGTTCATGTTTTATTGTTGATCCTTCATCAATTCCCAAATATTTATACACTCCTCTTGCTCAAGTTCTTTTACATCACATTCTTGTCCCAAACTTGAAGTTTTCTTGGTCCTGCAGCTTTCCTGCTTTAAAGGTTGCTTTCGCACATTTATCAAGACCAAATGACATTCTTATATCGTCTGAAAAAGATTTGACAACTTGCAGTTGTACTTTCAGTTCCTCATCTGATGAGCTATACAGCTTTAAATCATTGACAGAGAATATGTGAAGTCTTTACACTTTGTTGTTTTTTTAGGAGCCGAATTATAGCCATGGCCTAAGCTGTTAAGTAGGCAGCTTAATGGGTTAAGGGCAAAACAGAATAGCAGCGGTGACAGAGAGTTACCCTGGAATATCCCCCATTGAATTTTTATCCCTGGAATAATAATTTGTCCTTTATCATGGCTTAACTGCAAAGTGTAGTCGATCAGGGTAGGGTAAATCTTATACATTTTTAAGCACTCTTTTATCCATGAATGCTGGATACTATCAACTGCTTTTTTATAGTCACTCCATGCCATACTTAAATTCTTCCCCTTTTTGAAGTTCTCCACTATGACTTTAACAATAAATGATCCTTTTTTTCCATATGACGTTTTTGTATTGCCCTTTTGTTCTACTGCCATAATTGAGTTTTCTTCTAAATGACTATAAACTCTGTCGGCATCAATTCCAGTGTATAGTTTATATGTTGCTGGAAGGCAAGTTGCTGGTCTCTAATTTTTAGGGTAGCTTACAGATTCACTCTTAAGTAGGAGCATTGTTTTTCCTGTTGTTAGCTAGGTTGGTGTCTGTTCGGGATGCTCATATAAATAGCTCTTACTCATGGCTAAATATTTGTGCAAAGATGTTAATACTTTTAACCAGAAGTTAAGTACTGCATCTGAGCCTGGAGTTTTCCAATTAGAGGCTTTTCTTAACTTTGTTTCAACCTCACTGGCTGTTACTTCATCCCATTTAATATCCTGTACATTTAAACTTCTTATTCTTTCTTTTATTACTTCTATCCATTTAACATCTTTGTTGTATACTTCTCCAAAATGTATCTATTTCTTCTTTTTGGTACTTTTTGGTAGTCTTTCAATTCCTTTTACCTTGTTTCCCAATTCTCTATAAAACTGTTTTGAGTCATCAATAAATTGCTTATTTTGTACTTCTCCTTTATATTTATTTGCATATCTTCTAAGTTTTTCTGCCTGTGCTGAGATTTTTAGTTTATTTGCAATAATGCATGATAGATCCTAATCTGTTCTAATACTGCACATTGCTTTTATCACACCTATCGTTCTAAGTATTTCTGTTGATCTGTTCCCTCTTCTATACTCTTCTAACAGTGACATTTCTTGTCTTAACTGCTTTATAGATTTCTCGATTTGAT
Source organism: Protopterus annectens (assembly GCF_019279795.1). Classification (NCBI taxonomy): domain Eukaryota; kingdom Metazoa; phylum Chordata; order Ceratodontiformes; family Protopteridae; genus Protopterus; species Protopterus annectens. The sequence goes on along the minus strand of NC_056738.1, from coordinate 373,330,548 downwards.
ACTTCCATGATGGTGTTCGATTTCTCCCCTTCCTTTCCCTCACTAGCTTGTGTTCTTGTGGTAGAACTTTATCAGATATTAATTTTGCTGCACAGTAATACATCCTGTTTGCTTCTGTTATATTGCATGGATCTCTATGGATAGTCCTAATTACTGTGTTCATTTGTTTTATCAAACTTCTGTCTTTTTGGATTTTGTTGACCTTCTGCAGTCTACTTCTTTCCTTGATCTTAACATGTCTTTCTCTCTCTATTAAATCAATCAACTCTTCTCTTAACTCATTTTCTTCTAAACTGAAGACACATTTTTTGTTTTCCATTTCCTGCGGGCATTCTATAGAACGTTCTATAGCATCTTCCTGTGGCGCATTCTCTTCAAGTTTATACTGTGTCATCCGTTGCTCTGTCATATGGAAACTCACTGGTCTATCACTCCTCAATACTGACTGCGTCAGTTTCCACAGTTTCCTGTTCCTTCCATTGCTATCTAGCTTCAAGTGAGCATTTATACTGGTTTCCTGTGGAAGGCTCCAAAATGTATTCACATGGCACCTGACCAATTGCTTCCTGTTCCACTGGTTTCCCCTTAATTTGGATGTCCATTGCTCTATCCTGTTGTGGTGCTTTCTGAATTAGATTTTCTACATTGAATCCTTCACTTTGCAGATACTCCATAACCTCAGTTTCTATTTCTTTAACTTCTCCATTACTAATCTCCTTTTCTACTTTTCATCTTTGTCTTCTTATAAGTTTTCCATGTCTGGGTTTCTTTGCCTGCATTTCTCTTCTAGTATCTTTGGTACTGCTCTTTTTCTAATAATTAGTTTTGCTTTCTCCTTTGCATAGATATTGCACCATATTAAATCTCTTTTTATTTCCCATGTCCATATTTTTTCTTCAGATGTCTCCTCATCTTCCTATTTCTCCTTACTTTGGGGAGTTGTTCCATCGTGTTGTGATGTAGCCTGTTTTAGACCTTCTACACCAAATCCTTCACTTCTCAGGCATTCCATAACTTCAACTTCTATTTCTTTAACTTCTGCTTTACTAGAATATCCTATATGGGATCTCCCTTTTATAATTTCTCCAAGTCTTACTCAAACCAGAAGTAGATATGGGATAGTGAGAGTAGGTTCATGTTTATACAGGAAATGTGATAATGTACTGAAGATTGGGCTTTTAATAAAGACACTAAAACAGAATAATGACAAGTTAGTATAACTGTAAGTTTAGATGCATGTAAGGCACTTGAAAGAGTAGAATGGTATTATGTGACAAGGGATTTGCTTACTTTCGAGTTTATGAAAAATTTATATGGTAAATTGTGGCTGTACACTTTGATGC